>NC_057797.1:637127436-637427436 GCF_018294505.1 Triticum aestivum | reverse complement strand
CCGCATCTCGCGGCCCTCCGCCGCCTGCGCCGAGCCTTCGGCTGGCTCTCCCGCTGCGCCGTGCCTGCACACACACAACAACGACATGGAAAAAAGGGCATCACATGCGTGTCCTGGCCGGTGAAAATGAAGCTACTGCAGCTGCATCATCGCATGCGCAAACACCGGGGGCGCGCGGCGTCGTACGTACCATTGGCCGCGAAGAAAGGCGTGTCCACGTAGGAGGAACCAAAGAGCTGCTGGTTGTCCATGCCTGCTGTTCGGAGCTCAGGAGGGAAGAGAAGGGATGGTTGGAATTGGAAGATTAGAGGAAGGGGAGACGCGGTGGGTTGCGCTCTTGGTGTGGTGAGGTGAGGAACTGGATCGAGGGGAGGACCAACGGCCGCAAAGCGCTAGTTGAAGGAGGGGAGAGTGCGTGTCTGGAGGGAGAGAGACCTAGGCGTACGTGATATAAATAGGTGGCAGAGGTGCCCAGCGGCAAGCGCCGGTGGGGCTCCGGCCGGCTAGGTGCTTTCCGAGCCAGGCCGTCTGGCCGGGGAGATTTGAGAGTGATCGGGGGCAAACGTTGGATCCAGCCAAGTACTTTACTGTTGCACACTCACACTCACTAGCTTCCTCACTCGCCCGCGCCATTATCTGCTCATTGCTGACGCACTCTATGCCACTTAATTTTGGAGACTCTGGATTTCTTTGGAGTACATAGTTCTCTTTTTTCACAAATACGCATGTTGTGTATGAGGCTAGACATTACATTTGTAACATCGTCGTATAGCATACGCTAGAAGGCGCATACGGGAACGCATTTGAGCAAAGAGAGAGGGTTGCTCATTCCCAAGTAGCAATGAAAATTTGATTACAGAGATAACGATTCTTAGAGCATCTCTAATAGGTGCCTTATAATAGGGCCTAACCGCTTTTTACATTGCCGGGGGACAAAAACGGTGCTTCTATAGATGCCCTATACACAAATTCTTTTACTCAAAATTTACAACACCTAAAATACAACACCAATTTGCAACACTTGGGTGGCTGGAGCAAAACAAAGTCGGTCACGCACGAGTCGCCAACCGTCACGCTGAAAGTTCCCGCGCCATGCGCATCCCCACCTGTTGCCGCTCGCATGACAGCTGATGGAGCCCAGCCCATGGATGACCCCTCGAACCCCGCAGCCACCGAGCCGCTCTGGCTCTTCTAACCATGGCGGCATCACCCTCTCCTGATACACCCTTCGCCGGCGCCTCCATGTCCCCCTAATCGGCACGGTGGATTTGCGTCCCCATGACCCACCGCCCCCACCGAGAAGGAGCTGCCGGTGCAGAAGAAGACCGCCGGGACCAATCAATGAGGCGGCGGCGGTGGGAAAGAGGCCTCCGCATGAACCCTTCATCCCGTCACCATGCCCCCTCCCCTCCCGCTCCATCGCCTACTGCGACTTCTTCGGTGGCGGCTGTTTCTTTTGGACTCCCCCCCCCCACCTCCAGCCGTGGAGAACGAGCTGTCAACGCTCATCGCCGTCTTCGGTAACATGTTCGACGAAATGTCGGAGAGGTAAAACAATCCCTTGTTTTTCATTTTTTTGTCAATTGGAGATGAGTGCAATGATGATGTGCATATGTGCTTATATTAATTTTTGTGTGTGCATTTGTAGTGCTGATGATGATGCATTTTTAACTTCACAAATGTTGTAAATAAAGAAAAAAAGGCTTTTGAAAATGAAAGAAATGGGGTAGAGGGCGGCAGCCAAGCAGCGCAAGGCGGCGGCAGAGGAGAAGAGGCTGCAGAGGAGCGGACGGTGGAGCTCGAGGAGAGGAAGGTGGTTGTTGACGAACTTAAGGGCGCCAAGGAAAAAGCGAAAAGACTTCTGTTCATGGACATAAGTTGTCTTGGCGTGAAGCAAGAGGCATACATGTTGATCTTCGTCGCGATGAAATGTTGGCAAAGGAGGGCATGCTATGAGCAACATGATGGGGGGCGACATGGTAGGAGGAATGGGTGGCAACATGGGAGGATTCACGGGTGGTTTGATGAACATGATGCATGGGAGGTGGCTTTGGTAAAAATGATAGGTGCCATGGGAGGTGCCTATGGTGGTGCGATGGGTGCTATAGGAGGTGGATTTTGTGGTACGATGGGTGGAGGCATAATGGGTGTCTTGGTGGAACAATGGGTGCCATGGGAGATGGCTTTGGTAACACCATGGGTGCCATGAGAGCTGGCTTCAGTCAAGGTCAAGGTGACGGCATCAATGGTGCACCATGTGACATGAACATGAAAAAGCTAGTGATGGCCATGAGGCCAATGTTCACAACGAGACCATTGTCGACACTGTGGCAAGTGACAACGGAGAAGAGGAAATTTGAAAGGCTATGATACCTTTATGTTTATGTGCACTTTTGTTTGCTTCAACGATGAACTATGTTTGATACGATGCACTAGACGCTATGGTTTGCATTTCAAATTAATATGTGGATTCGTTGGTTAATTTGATATTTTTTGAGTTATGTGTGATGATTTTGAAAAGTTCAAATTAGTCATAGCTCATATATTGGTGTATATATGCATTTGAAGACAAAAAAATTGTGGTGTGACTACCGCTTTCACTTTTATTTTAGGCCATCAATTGGACTTGAAGGGTTTTAGTGTTGTAAAAATGCACTTTATGGTTTTGCAAAGTTGCTCCAACCACCTTTTGGTGCCCGATTATAGGCCACCTATTGGAGATTCTTTTAGCCCTCTAGCAGTCAGTTTTGCTAAGTCAGTTTTGCTCAGCTGTGAGCTTCCTCCTGTATGGTGTGGACTAGGTGTGTATGTGATGGTGTGGCACCGTCAAAGATGCAGGCATTGCGATGCTTCTAGATTGTTCAAGCGGTAGGAGAAACAAGTGTCCCGAGGACCTTGCGATGGTGAGCCGGGTAGTCTTGCATGGCCAAGGACAACCATTCGAAGAGGCTAGCAGTGTCGCTGGGTAGCTGGATGGTGAGACGGAACCAGTTGAGGATATCCTGCACCCAGTTATCAGTATGATCTAAGCCGATCGACCAGTGTAAGCCAACTGCAGCACTCGACTTATGTGGTTAAAAGGCTCTTCGTTCAATATTTATCATGTATTTTCGTGTACTGTTTCTCTTACTTTATTGAAGTAGGGGTCCGAGGGGGGGCACATATGACAGTCGTTAATTTCGAGGTCAGGGCATCTCTAGCAGATCCCGTAAACCGGGCCACCCGCAAAATAATCGCCGATTTACGGGATGCATACCATTTTGCTGGCCCGAATAGATGTCGTGTATTCAACCATCCCAGAATTTTTTTGCGGGATCCTAGATACACCGGCCCATTTCCTCCATATCTGTGGGATTTGAGCTCTTTTTTAGAGGGACCTGTAAAACATAGAAACTGTTGGCGGGAGGGAAGTTTGAGCTCCCCGCCTTCCATCCTCGCCCAACCGCCACCGTCAGAGCTCTATTCCGGCCATCCTCGCCGCCGGTTCGCGCCCACGTGCAGCCCGTCATGGCGTCCGACAAGGCACGGGCGGAGCTCGACGCCCTCCGCCATCGTGCGTGCAGCCCGTCACGGTTTTGATGATGCGTGGGCGGAGCTCGACGCTCTCCTCCGCGTGTGTGTAGCCGTCACAGCATCTGACAAGGAGTGTGGCGGCAGGGGGGAGGGGGAGAAGCAGAGCCTCCGACCGGCGAGGATGGGAGGAGGGGAGCTGCCAAGGGGAGCCGCCGCCACCACTATGCGCCAGTCCGCTCGAACTGCTCCTGTACGTGGGCCGGCCAGCGATGGAGAGGAGTTGCTGGACACTGGCATCTTGAGGACCCAATTGTAATTTATATTCTGTGGTTCGGGTCTGTTGTGTTGTTTTGCATGGATTTCACCACCGGACTCGCGGGCTATGCCTACGGCCCAGGGCCGTCGGCATAGGTCCATTGCCGTCGGCATAGATCTATGCCTACGGCTGCCGTCCGCATATCCCCGTCGGCGTAGATCACGTCAGCGTAGATGTGTCAGACCGTCGGCGTAGTATAGCCGTCGGCATAGGAGCATATGCCGACGGCCGTGGGAGAGCCGTCGGCATAGTTTAGCCGTCGGCGTTGTTTTCCGTCTGACGGCAACGGACGACGCCGTCAACAGAGCTGGCGATTCAGGGGACGACACGTGGCGCATGTATGCCGACGGCTCGGCCGTCGGCATAGATGAAAATCTATGCCGATGGCCTAGCCGTCAGCATACATGCGCCACGTGTCGTCCCCCGGCTTCTCCTGGCGGCAGGGCTATGCCTACGGCAAAGCCGTCGGCATAGATTTCCATCTATGCCGACGGCTTTGCCGTAGGCATATCTCTGCCATGTGGCAGCTCCTGGTAACTCCTGGGCGTATATATGCCGACGGCTTTGCCGTAGGCATAGTTTTTTTTGTTTTTTTTATTTTCTCTGTTTTCTCTTTTCCAATTCATTTGACAGCATTTCAAAACAGAACAATATGAAATTATGCAGAAATATGACAATTCATCATGTGAACATACTCAAGTTCATCTAAACATACTCAAGTTCACCATCATCATCTAAACATACTCAAGTTCATCACATCATCTAAAGATCATCACCGATGGAAGTTCATGAACATAAAAGTAGTGCAAGACATGAAACATGATAAAAGTAGGAATATGAAAGGCATGGCACGATGGCCACATGCACGGAATCATCAAGCAAGAGCACCCCCGCCAAAACCACCACCTCCGCCAAAACCACCGCCACCACCTCCGCCAAAACCACCACCACCACCTCCGCCAAAACCGCCATCGCGACCACCACCACTCTGCCAGATCGGAGTGACTGGGGTCGACGGAGCAGGAGTCGAGCCACCGGTCCCCTACATGTTTCAGAAAAGATTCTAACGGTAAATATGATATGATAGTGTTTCATGAACGAGAACTAGTTTGCTAGTAGTTAGGCAAATGTACTAACCGGACCATCACTGCCTAGTGCCACCCATTCATCGAACGTGGGCACGTGTGGGGGTTCTCCCGCAGGTGGTGGTGGGGGTCCCATTTGTGGTGGATCCGTGCGGTTAGTCCAAGACGCCAACATAGCCTGAATGTTAGTTAAACAAGCAAACTAGAAGATCAGAAGGAATGAAAGTGCAAAAATTTAGGTTGGTTTTAAGAGGGCAAAACTAACCGTCATCATCTGACGGTTGTAATCATCGTTTGCCTTCACTCGTTTCAAGTACTCCCGCACCTCGAGATTCCTATGCTCGACAAACTCCTTATATGCCTACATAATTTAGGTTGTTTCTAAGTGAGCAATGCTGAAAATAAACTGAGAATGCAAGATAGAAAAAGATAAAGAGGAAGTACTTACAGCATGCTGGCGGGCTAAGGGAGTCTGTGAACGCCCCGTACTCTCTAACTGGCTCGGGTTGCTAGCCCGAAGCCGTGTGTACGAGATCGAAGGAGTGATCAAGCCATCGAAACACGGATACCGGCCATTCTTCTTCCCCTGGATGGCCACCACCGCCGTGTCGTCGATCTGAGACTGGGCGACCTCAGCAACAGGAACATCCGGATGCAACTCCTGATAGTGATGAATGTAAGACCCCAGGTGCTCCTCGGTCTTGCCGTAGTACTGGCTCTCGCCCTCCTTGCGATGACTCCGCTCGCGGGCCAGCTTCCACGACTCCATGTCTGAGAGCGGCCTCTTCAACTTGTCCTCCTACAACGTCAAATAGAAGTCAGCCATACATAAGAACATGACGTAAAGAAGAACAAAAATGCATCATGCACATAGATATACCTTCATGGCCTTGAAGCCCCAGTGGTTCCTGTTTCCTTGGCCGTGTGTCCCGTCGTCTCCACGGTTAGCCCGGGCCTTGATGCTCTTGGCAGCAAACTCTGCATCGGCGCCGAGCCACCTATCCACCAAACTCGCCCATCCGTCATGCCTTCCATAGCACCAACGAGGAACAACCTATGCAAATTTTGGAAGCATGACATGTGAGCACGAAACATATAGTTGACTGCTTGAAACAATGAAAAGTTAGTAATAGTTACCATCATGAACTGCTCCTTGCTCAAGGTAAGTCGTAGCTTCTGCGCTTGAGTTTTGGGCATCTTTTGTTGCAGGTAGTAGTGGTAGTACTGCGAGACGGCAACCCAGCGCACCTCGTACTGCAACTGACGAGCTTTCTTCTTTGCAGCCGCAAGCAAGACCACGTCGGCTCTGGCCTTGTGCTCGTCAAGAACTCTATAGAGTTGCTGCAATCATGCAAAACCAGAAGCAAACAAGGCATGAGTTGAGTGATTCAATGATAAACTATGAACGAAACTGAAGACAAGTGATTCAGAAGAGAACTTACCCAAAATTTGGTGATCACGGCCTTAGCGGCCGTCCCGTACTCCGCGTTGCTGCAAGCCTCGTAGTGGGCCCAGCTCGTGGCCAAAACCCGCAGCTGCGGGTCCCTGTCTGGCCGCGGGCAGAATAGGCCAGGCCAAAACTGCTTCAACAGGACAGTGATAAGGCCGTTCGGTTTACGGCCCTTTCCGTGAAGGATCCAGTTTCTGCAAAAGAATCAAATGATTGCCATGTGTACAATAAGAAAATGTTGTCATGTGTTGAAAATATGATTGAGAGGCACTTACTCTGTCCCCACAGGTTCAATGAGCCACTTGTGCTCCTCGATAGAAGGTGGTGTAGGTAGTCCGGCATTACCACGCAGCCACCCCTGCGAAGAACCCGGTGGCAAGTCACCCCACAACGCGGGATCAACCTCCCCTCCACCCTCCTCGGCCTCCTCCTCACCCTCCTCCTCGGCCTCCTCCTCCTCACCCTCCTCCTCGGCCTCCTCCTCCTCGCCATCAGGAACATACTCCTCCTCCTCAGACTCAGAAGGTGCCTCTGTATAGGAGGGCATCAAAGAAGACCCTCCTATTTCAGACACGGCCCGGAGTTTTTTGCCCCGGTTGCCTCTCCCCCCACCTCCTCCTCCTCTAGGGGCTCTCCCCCCACCGCCTCCTCCTCTAGGGTCTCCTCCCCCGACCCCTCCACCTCCCTGTGAGGTGTCATCCTCGCGTAGTCGGGAGGGAACCTTGTGGGCTCGTCCACTCCGAGTAAGTCCTTTAAATTTACTGAGGAAACTAGCGCCGCTGGACTTGCCCATGATTATTAAACCTGCATTGAGAAGAGAATAAACAATTAGTAAGGATATCAATTAAACAAGCATACAGGAAAAACATTAATACCAGAAGAGCACATTAAGCATACTATTGTAATGATCATTAAAAGAACTTACATTTTCTAGAACCCATATGAATCATCACTATTGTAATCTATTTGTGGACCGGTCTCATCATCACTATCACGCATATCTTCTTCGTTGTCTGACGGAGGTGGAGGCTCTTCCTCATCGTCAGCGTCTTCATTTAACTTTTCAAGCATAATTATGTCTCTTTGATTCACAACTGCCTCACCATCAATTCGTGCGTCATCGTCGTTTGGGTCCAGGTCAACATAACCCAAGTCATCATCCTCATTGCTTCGGACCACGTCATCATGTTCCTCTTGATAGAACACTCCCTCGTATGTCATGGGGTTTATGTTGTAGTAGTCATCATCGTTCGGGTCCGGTAGCTTACCATGCGGCGACACCTTGAACACAACTTCCCAACCCTTTAGGTACTCTTTCTGGCATGGGTAAGGCAGATAATATACTTGTGTGGCCTGGGTAGCAGCGATAAAGAGATCAGCTCTGGCATAGACGGTTGATGGTTTAACTTCAACTAAACCAACAGAAGGTGTATGTCTCAGACCCTTTTTGGGGTCGAACCATCGACATTTGAACACAGTGAGACTTAGGTGTTCGCGGCCACGTTTGAATGTAAGCTCGTATATTTTTCCTACCCTTCCGTAGTAATCTACTTTATTATCTCCTTCAGTGAAGACTCCGGTATTTATGGTTTTGGGATCAGGCCGACTATTCTGGTGCTCCTCTGTATGGAAGCGATACCCATTCACATCATACTTTTCGCATGTCATGACGACGGGATCAAAACCCATAGAAACCCATCTCAATTCTTCATCCATTGATCCGGTCGGATCATTTCCCTACAAGTTTAATTGAAATTATAGAGTGCATGAGTTTAATTGAAATTATAGGGTGCATGAGTTTAATTGAAATTATAGGGTGCGTGAGTTTAATTGAAAGTGTGAAAATTTACTTTCTCCATGAACCACGCAACGAAATTTTTCCTTCCATCAGCACCCTTTCGGAGAAGAGCAAGTGCCTCCGCTTCAGTAGGAGGCAGCATTCCCGTCCATTCTTCTTCAACGAATCGACTACAATAAGAAAAGCGGTATAAGAACTAGGCAAAGTGAACATAACGAATTGACTAAAAGAATGGTGCAAAGGTATTACCTCATCCACTCATCCTCAACTTCCTTGATGTTGTGCAAGATATAGAACATGACATCCTCCCACTCATCTCGTGGCATGACATAAGGTTTCGAGCATCCAGCCCTACCACCTTGCCCGATGAATAGAGGCAACTTGGGTTTATACTTGGGTTCTTCTGTATTGTATCGAGACACCTTATTGTGCAACGTGGGAACATGGTCCGGATAGTAGGCTGTCCTGAGGTCTGCCACCTCCTCTAGGATAACTGCCTCAGCTATGGAAGCTTCAATCTTAGCTTTGTTTCCACATTTCTGTCTCAGATGCTTGTTCTGTCTCTCAGGGCCGTACTGCCAACGATTCTGCACAGGGCCCCCCAACAATACCTCGTTCGGGAGGTGCAAAATGAGATGTGTCATCGGAGTAAAGAAGCCTGGCGGGAAGATCTTCTCTAGCTTGCATATCAACTCCGGCGCCTTCTTATGCATTTCTTTTATCTTCTCAGGACATACTTCTTTAGCACAAAGCGTGCGGAAGAAATGGCTTAACTCCGCAAGCACACGCCAGACACGCTCGGGAACATAGCCCCGAACCATCACCGGCATAATCCGCTCAATCCATACATGATAGTCATGACTCTTGAGCCCGGTCACTCTGCCCGTTGAAAGATTGACCCCCTTACTTATATTCGACGCATAACCATCAGTGAACTTCACGACGTGTTTCAGCCACTTGAATGCCTCCATCTTATGATCCTTTTTAAGTACGAAGTCAGCATCTGGCTTGAACCAAGATTTTCGACTGCCTGTGGGAGGCTGCATGTGTAGACGTGGTCTATCACAAATATTCTGTTGATCAACTCTAGCATTAACATTATCCTTTGTCTTATCAGGAATGTTGAGGATCGTGCGAAAAAGGGACTCTGCGACATTCTTTTCGGTGTGCATCACGTCTATGTTGTATGGAAGTTTGAGGTCCTTAAAATAGGGAAGCTGCGTGAAGGGGGTAATGTGAGTCCAGTTGTGCGTCTCACCATATCCTTCAAAAAATTCCCTTTACCTTTCCTTTCCTTTGCCCTCGCCCTCGTCTTCGCCTGTGGCTTTGCCTTTGCCTTTGCCTTTGCCTTTCCCTTCACCGGCAGGCTTAAGAGCTTTCAGCTGAGCAAGCACATCCGCACCAGAAAACGTTGGAATCTCGTTTACTTCATGGACAACTTTGCCTTTTGTGAAGTTCTTCTTGTCTTCCCTATCAGGATGGTCTGGAGGGAGGAACTGTCGATGCAGGTCAAATGCAACATACTTGCCACCCTTCTTCAGCCAAATGAAAATCAAGGCCTGCATGCACACTGGGCAAGGCATCTTTCCACTTGTACACCATCCGCAGAACAGGGCATAACCGGGAAAGTCATGCATGCAATATTGTAGCCAAACTTTCATCAAGAAATTTTTCTGCAGATGTCGGTCGTATGTCAACCTCGGGAAGTACCAAGAATGGTGCAAATCATCCACCAACGGCTGCATAAACACACTCAAATTCTTCCCCGGATATTCAGGCCCCGGAATTATAAGCGACAGGAACATGGTCTTGCGTTGCATTATGGCGCCGGGAGGGAGATTGAGCGGAATAACAAATATGGGCCAACAGCTGTATGGATTAGACGACATACCATATGGATTGAACCCATCACCTGTTATAGCAATTCTGACATTCCCAGCCTCGGCTGCTTCCTCCGGGTACTCTATATCGAATGACTTCCATGCTTCACCTCCTGATGGATGTACAATTTTTTTTGGATTGTACCTTTTCCCTTCCTTGTGCCACTTCATCATTTTGGCAGACTCCTCGGTGATGAAAAGGCGCTGCAGTCTTTTTATAAAATCAAGATACCGAAGAACCTTCACAGGGATTTTTAGCTGCTGCTTCTGACCATGCTTATCGACCACCTCAATATACCGAGAGGAACCGCACTTCCTACAGTAGTTGTCATCCGCATACTCATGCCTAAACAAAAGGCAATTCTTTGGACAAACATGTATTTTCTCATAGTCCATGGAGAGCGCCTTCATGATTTTCTTCGTACCGTACATGGTTTTCGGCAGTTCATGGCCCTCAGGCAGGCTGTTAGCCCATACTCCCAGAAATGCTTCGAAGCAACCTCGGCTACAGCCGTACTCAGCCTTGACTGCCATCAGTTGCGAGATGGCATCCAGCACAGACAGCTTGGCACCCTCATAGAGAGGTTTCTTTGACGAGGCCAAGATTTCCAGGAAGGCCTTTGCGGTTTCCTCCGGCTCCTCCGGTTCATTCGCTGAATGTGACGGAGGTGTCGGCTGTGCAGCAAAGACATCATCTAGCATGTCTCTAACCCCATCGTCCTCATAACCAGCGACGCGTTGTCGTATCACATCCTCTCTACCACGGTCCCGCTGGGCAAAGTTTATCGGCATATTAAAGTTGGGCATAAATCCATGCGTGCGAAGGTGCTTAGTCATCTCACTCTTATCTCTGCGGATACGTCTCTTACATCTGGCACACGGGCATTCTGGCACCATCCTCATTGGACTACGGAATATCTCTTTCAAAAACACATCAGTTTTCTCGACCCACTCTGTTGTTACTTGATTCCGACGGAAAAACCCACTATACATCCACTGATTATCTGCCATCTCTGCTTTATTGGAAGCCACACAACAAAATTAAGGATTCATTTAAATTACCCACATCAATATTTTATTTTTTACAAGGTTGACGAGAACGACATTTAATCCACCTACATCTCTAATAGGTAAAGATGGGTCCTAATCCCACCCGAGAATGTGTAGATTGAGTACGTGTCCATGCTCTACCCCATTCCGAGACAAAATTTCGGCAGCACCTCCCCGCTGTTCTCCAAATACACGTCTCGGCAAAATGCCGAGAGAATGTGCATCCGGAGAACAACGGGGAGGGGCCGCTGAAATCCTGTCTCGGAACGGGGTAGAGCATGAACAACGTACCCAATCTACACATCCTCGGGCTGTCCGTGGAAAGCGCTGGACAATCCGAAAGAGCTGCGGTGATAAATATGCAATTGAATGCATATTTATCGATGCAACCCTTTCGGACGGGAGACCTAGGTTACGCGATTTGATGTGAAAATTCAATCTAGTGACATGGAAAAAAGTGGACGAGGTCATGGAATTGTTGCTCACCCTCCGATGTAGAGGATGTAGTCGATCAAAGGAGGGACGATCGTGGACAAACACCTCCAACGTGGATGATCACTCCATGAAGATGGAACACCACAAATCCTGTTAATTCCACCGAGTGATGAAAATTTAGGTCATCACCTCACATTAAGCATTGGCACAACATTATGAATGAACATGAAACAACATGTCAAATTGTAAAAAAAAAACTCTAAACCCATTCCTACTCCATTCCCTCTCTCCCCCATTCTTTCTCTCTTATAAAAAAACAAACGGAGCTCGTTCATACTCCATTATCTTCCCTCGCTCATCTCTTTACATGCACATATTGAAAAAACTTGAGCAATATCTAAGTGTCCAAATTCACAAAATTGAGCAATATCCATCAATGCATCCATCTATCACAAACTTCACCATCAATCTGTACATGCATGCATGTATCCATTCATCACATGTCCATCTATGCAAAAAAAACAGTAACAAAATGCAAAAAAAATTAAAAAAATTCTCACCTTGGCCGCGCCGGTGCAGCGGGCAGCAGGGAGGCCGGGGGGCAGCCGCCGGGGAAGGGTGGACGGGGCCGGCCGGGGCGTAGCAGGGCGTCGGCGGAGGGGCGCAGCAGGGCAGGGTGGACGGCGCCGGTCGGTGCAGCTGGACAGGGAGGGCGCGGGGTCGGGGACGGGTGTGGACGGCGCTGGCGAGAGGTGGCGGAGGGACGGGGGTGGTGGTGGAGTGAGGGGGCGGAGAGGAGGGTGGTCACGGCGGCGCGAAGAAGAGCTGGCGACGGCGTGGCGGCGGCGGCGGCGCGAGAAGGGGCGGGGATGTAGGCGGGGAGGGGGGAGGGGCGAGGGAAGATGGTGGCGCGGGTGGAGCAGCGGCGGGCGGCCGGTGGGGAGCGATGCGGGCGACTGGGAGCGGCGGCGGCGGCGCGGGTCAAGCTGGTGGCGGCGCGGGTCGAGCAGCGGGTCGGGGCGAATGAGTGGTTGACGGTCGACCGGCTGAGGATAAGGTCGAACTATGCCGACGGCTAAGCCGTCGGCATAGGTAGCGATGCCACGTGGCACCTATGCCGACGGCTTAGCCGTAGGCATAGTTATTTTTTTATTTTTTTAATGTTTTTAATAGCTTATATTTTTTCTTCTTTCTGTTTTTTTTATTTCATATAAATTTTTGATGTTTTTATAGTCATAAGTTATATTTTTTATATTTTTTTATGTATTATTATTTCATATGCTTTTTTAATGTTTTCTTAACGCTGCTCGGCCCTCTCCTCTCCCGGAACCACACAGAGGGGAGGTGAAGGTGCCACGTGGCATATTTTTTTTTGCAACAACTTCTATACATGTTTAACATTTTTTTTAAAATATTATTAACTGTCTTCAAATATATCGGTGTAGAACCGACGCGGCAGTTTCCCCCCTCGAGGTGCCGCCGACGGCGCCGTCCGTGAGGGAGGCCACGCACCGGAGACGCGTGCCGCCTCTTCGGACATGCCACAACACCACCCCGCATGTATGAGGGCCCGGTACGACGCTCCGGTGGCATTGCCACCCCCTAGGGCCCCCGTCCCGCCTAACCCTGGAGCGGTTGACCACGAGATCTAGCCCTTTGACTTCCCACGGACGGGCTTTGACCGGTGGAGCTCTCCACCCGGTTGTGTCAGGTCGGCCCATAGGGACACCCGGGAGCAACATCCGGGCCAAAACCACAGCTACATCCACTCCGTGTAGAACCGACGCGGCAGTTTCCCCCCTCGAGGTGCCGCCGGCGGCGCCGTCCGTGAGGGAGGCCACGCACCGGAGACGCGTGCCGCCTCTTCGGACATGCCACAACACCACCCCGCATGTATGAGGGCCCGGTACGACGCTCCGGTGGCATTGCTACCCCCAGGGCCCCCGTCCCGCCTAACCCTGGAGCGGTTGACCACGAGATCTAGCCCTTTGACTTCCCACGGACGGGCTTTGACCAGTGGACCTCTCCACCCGGTTGTGTCAGGTCGGCCCATAGGGACACCCGGGAGCAACATCCGGGCCAAAACCACAGCTACATCCACTCCGTGTAGAACCGACGCGGCAGTTTCCCCCCTCGAGGTGCCGCCGGCGGCGCCGTCCGTGAGGGAGGCCACGCACCGGAGACGCGTGCCGCCTCTTCGGACATGCCACAACACCACCCCGCATGTATGAGGGCCCGGTACGACGCTCCGGTGGCATTGCTACCCCCAGGGCCCCCGTCCCGCCTAACCCTGGAGCGGTTGACCACGAGATCTAGCCCTTTGACTTCCCACGGACGGGCTTTGACCAGTGGAGCTCTCCACCCGGTTGTGTCAGGTCGGCCCATAGGGACACCCGGGAGCAACATCCGGGCCAAAACCACAGCTACATCCACTCCGTGTAGAACCGACGCGGCAGTTTCCCCCTCGAGGTGCCGCCGGCGGCGCCGTCCGTGAGGGAGGCCACGCACCGGAGACGCGTGCCGCCTCTTCGGACATGCCACAACACCACCCCGCATGTATGAGGGCCCGGTACGACGCTCCGGTGGCATTGCTACCCCCAGGGCCCCCGTCCCGCCTAACCCTGGAGCGGTTGACCACGAGATCTAGCCCTTTGACTTCCCACGGACGGGCTTTGACCAGTGGAGCTCTCCACCCGGTTGTGTCAGGTCGGCCCATAGGGACACCCGGGAGCAACATCCGGGCCAAAACCACAGCTACATCCACTCCGTGTAGAACCGACGCGGCAGTTTCCCCCCTCGAGGTGCCGCCGGCGGCGCCGTCCGTGAGGGAGGCCACGCACCGGAGACGCGTGCCGCCTCTTCGGACATGCCACAACACCACCCCGCATGTATGAGGGCCCGGTACGACGCTCCGGTGGCATTGCTACCCCCCAGGGCCCCCGTCCCGCCTAACCCTGGAGCGGTTGACCACGAGATCTAGCCCTTTGACTTCCCACGGACGGGCTTTGACCAGTGGAGCTCTCCACCCGGTTGTGTCAGGTCGGCCCATAGGGACACCCGGGAGCAACATCCGGGCCAAAACCACAGCTACATCCACTCCGTGTAGAACCGACGCGGCAGTTTCCCCCCTCGAGGTGCCGCCGGCGGCGCCGTCCGTGAGGGAGGCCACGCACCGGAGACGCGTGCCGCCTCTTCGGACATGCCACAACACCACCCCGCATGTATGAGGGCCCGGTACGACGCTCCGGTGGCATTGCTACCCCCAGGGCCCCCGTCCCGCCTAACCCTGGAGCGGTTGACCACGAGATCTAGCCCTTTGACTTCCCACGGACGGGCTTTGACCAGTGGAGCTCTCCACCCGGTTGTGTCAGGTCGGCCCATAGGGACACCCGGGAGCAACATCCGGGCCAAAACCACAGCTACATCCACTCCGTGTAGAACCGACGCGGCAGTTTCCCCCCTCGAGGTGCCGCCGGCGGCGCCGTCCGTGAGGGAGGCCACGCACCGGAGACGCGTGCCGCCTCTTCGGACATGCCACAACACCACCCCGCATGTATGAGGGCCCGGTACGACGCTCCGGTGGCATTGCTACCCCCAGGGCCCCCGTCCCGCCTAACCCTGGAGCGGTTGACCACGAGATCTAGCCCTTTGACTTCCCACGGACGGGCTTTGACCAGTGGAGCTCTCCACCCGGTTGTGTCAGGTCGGCCCATAGGGACACCCGGGAGCAACATCCGGGCCAAAACCACAGCTACATCCACTCCGTGTAGAACCGACGCGGCAGTTTCCCCCCTCGAGGTGCCGCCGGCGGCGCCGTCCGTGAGGGAGGCCACGCACCGGAGACGCGTGCCGCCTCTTCGGACATGCCACAACACCACCCCGCATGTATGAGGGCCCGGTACGACGCTCCGGTGGCATTGCTACCCCCAGGGCCCCCGTCCCGCCTAACCCTGGAGCGGTTGACCACGAGATCTAGCCCTTTGACTTCCCACGGACGGGCTTTGACCAGTGGAGCTCTCCACCCGGTTGTGTCAGGTCGGCCCATAGGGACACCCGGGAGCAACATCCGGGCCAAAACCACAGCTACATCCACTCCGTGTAGAACCGACGCGGCAGTTTCCCCCCTCGAGGTGCCGCCGGCGGCGCCGTCCGTGAGGGAGGCCACGCACCGGAGACGCGTGCCGCCTCTTCGGACATGCCACAACACCACCCCGCATGTATGAGGGCCCGGTACGACGCTCCGGTGGCATTGCTACCCCCAGGGCCCCCGTCCCGCCTAACCCTGGAGCGGTTGACCACGAGATCTAGCCCTTTGACTTCCCACGGACGGGCTTTGACCAGTGGAGCTCTCCACCCGGTTGTGTCAGGTCGGCCCATAGGGACACCCGGGAGCAACATCCGGGCCAAAACCACAGCTACATCCACTCCGTGTAGAACCGACGCGGCAGTTTCCCCCCTCGAGGTGCCGCCGGCGGCGCCGTCCGTGAGGGAGGCCACGCACCGGAGACGCGTGCCGCCTCTTCGGACATGCCACAACACCACCCCGCATGTATGAGGGCCCGGTACGACGCTCCGGTGGCATTGCTACCCCCAGGGCCCCCGTCCCGCCTAACCCTGGAGCGGTTGACCACGAGATCTAGCCCTTTGACTTCCCACGGACGGGCTTTGACCAGTGGAGCTCTCCACCCGGTTGTGTCAGGTCGGCCCATAGGGACACCCGGGAGCAACATCCGGGCCAAAACCACAGCTACATCCACTCCGTGTAGAACCGACGCGGCAGTTTCCCCCCTCGAGGTGCCGCCGGCGGCGCCGTCCGTGAGGGAGGCCACGCACCGGAGACGCGTGCCGCCTCTTCGGACATGCCACAACACCACCCCGCATGTATGAGGGCCCGGTACGACGCTCCGGTGGCATTGCTACCCCCAGGGCCCCCGTCCCGCCTAACCCTGGAGCGGTTGACCACGAGATCTAGCCCTTTGACTTCCCACGGACGGGCTTTGACCAGTGGAGCTCTCCACCCGGTTGTGTCAGGTCGGCCCATAGGGACACCCGGGAGCAACATCCGGGCCAAAACCACAGCTACATCCACTCCGTGTAGAACCGACGCGGCAGTTTCCCCCCTCGAGGTGCCGCCGGCGGCGCCGTCCGTGAGGGAGGCCACGCACCGGAGACGCGTGCCGCCTCTTCGGACATGCCACAACACCACCCCGCATGTATGAGGGCCCGGTACGACGCTCCGGTGGCATTGCTACCCCCAGGGCCCCCGTCCCGCCTAACCCTGGAGCGGTTGACCACGAGATCTAGCCCTTTGACTTCCCACGGACGGGCTTTGACCAGTGGAGCTCTCCACCCGGTTGTGTCAGGTCGGCCCATAGGGACACCCGGGAGCAACATCCGGGCCAAAACCACAGCTACATCCACTCCGTGTAGAACCGACGCGGCAGTTTCCCCCCTCGAGGTGCCGCCGGCGGCGCCGTCCGTGAGGGAGGCCACGCACCGGAGACGCGTGCCGCCTCTTCGGACATGCCACAACACCACCCCGCATGTATGAGGGCCCGGTACGACGCTCCGGTGGCATTGCTACCCCCAGGGCCCCCGTCCCGCCTAACCCTGGAGCGGTTGACCACGAGATCTAGCCCTTTGACTTCCCACGGACGGGCTTTGACCAGTGGAGCTCTCCACCCGGTTGTGTCAGGTCGGCCCATAGGGACACCCGGGAGCAACATCCGGGCCAAAACCACAGCTACATCCACTCCGTGTAGAACCGACGCGGCAGTTTCCCCCCTCGAGGTGCCGCCGGCGGCGCCGTCCGTGAGGGAGGCCACGCACCGGAGACGCGTGCCGCCTCTTCGGACATGCCACAACACCACCCCGCATGTATGAGGGCCCGGTACGACGCTCCGGTGGCATTGCTACCCCCAGGGCCCCCGTCCCGCCTAACCCTGGAGCGGTTGACCACGAGATCTAGCCCTTTGACTTCCCACGGACGGGCTTTGACCAGTGGAGCTCTCCACCCGGTTGTGTCAGGTCGGCCCATAGGGACACCCGGGAGCAACATCCGGGCCAAAACCACAGCTACATCCACTCCGTGTAGAACCGACGCGGCAGTTTCCCCCCTCGAGGTGCCGCCGGCGGCGCCGTCCGTGAGGGAGGCCACGCACCGGAGACGCGTGCCGCCTCTTCGGACATGCCACAACACCACCCCGCATGTATGAGGGCCCGGTACGACGCTCCGGTGGCATTGCTACCCCCCAGGGCCCCCGTCCCGCCTAACCCTGGAGCGGTTGACCACGAGATCTAGCCCTTTGACTTCCCACGGACGGGCTTTGACCAGTGGAGCTCTCCACCCGGTTGTGTCAGGTCGGCCCATAGGGACACCCGGGAGCAACATCCGGGCCAAAACCACAGCTACATCCACTCCGTGTAGAACCGACGCGGCAGTTTCCCCCCTCGAGGTGCCGCCGGCGGCGCCGTCCGTGAGGGAGGCCACGCACCGGAGACGCGTGCCGCCTCTTCGGACATGCCACAACACCACCCCGCATGTATGAGGGCCCGGTACGATGCTCCGGTGGCATTGCTACCCCCAGGGCCCCCGTCCCGCCTAACCCTGGAGCGGTTGACCACGAGATCTAGCCCTTTGACTTCCCACGGACGGGCTTTGACCAGTGGAGCTCTCCACCCGGTTGTGTCAGGTCGGCCCATAGGGACACCCGGGAGCAACATCCGGGCCAAAACCACAGCTACATCCACTCCGTGTAGAACCGACGCGGCAGTTTCCCCCCTCGAGGTGCCGCCGGCGGCGCCGTCCGTGAGGGAGGCCACGCACCGGAGACGCGTGCCGCCTCTTCGGACATGCCACAACACCACCCCGCATGTATGAGGGCCCGGTACGACGCTCCGGTGGCATTGCTACCCCCCAGGGCCCCCGTCCCGCCTAACCCTGGAGCGGTTGACCACGAGATCTAGCCCTTTGACTTCCCACGGACGGGCTTTGACCAGTGGAGCTCTCCACCCGGTTGTGTCAGGTCGGCCCATAGGGACACCCGGGAGCAACATCCGGGCCAAAACCACAGCTACATCCACTCCGTGTAGAACCGACGCGGCAGTTTCCCCCCTCGAGGTGCCGCCGGCGGCGCCGTCCGTGAGGGAGGCCACGCACCGGAGACGCGTGCTGCCTCTTCGGACATGCCACAACACCACCCCGCATGTATGAGGGCCCGGTACGACGCTCCGGTGGCATTGCTACCCCCAGGGCCCCCGTCCCGCCTAACACTGGAGCGGTTGACCACGAGATCTAGCCCTTTGACTTCCCACGGACGGGCTTTGACCAGTGGAGCTCTCCACCCGGTTGTGTCAGATCGGCCCATAGGGACACCCGGGAGCAACATCCGGGCCAAAACCACAGCTACATCCACTCCGTGTAGAACCGACGCGGCAGTTTCCCCCCTCGAGGTGCCGCCGACGGCGCCGTCCGTGTGGGGGGCCACGCACCGGAGACACGTGCCGCCTCTTCGGACATGCCACAACACCACCCCGCATGTATGAGGGCCCGGTACGATGCTCCGGTGGCATTGCTACCCCCAGGGCCCCCGTCCCGCCTAACCCTGGAGCGGTTGACCACGAGATCTAGCCCTTTGACTTCCCACGGACGGGCTTTGACCAGTGGAGCTCTCCACCCGGTTGTGTCAGGTCGGCCCATAGGGACACCCGGGAGCAACATCCGGGCCAAAACCACAGCTACATCCACTCCGTGTAGAACCGACGCGGCAGTTTCCCCCCTCGAGGTGCCGCCGGCGGCGCCGTCCGTGAGGGGGCCACGCACCGGAGACGCGTGCCGCCTCTTCGGACATGCCACAACACCACCCCGCATGTATGAGGGCCCGGTACGATGCTCCGGTGGCATTGCTACCCCCCAGGGCCCCCGTCCCGCCTAACCCTGGAGCGGTTGACCACGAGATCTAGCCCTTTGACTTCCCACGGACGGGCTTTGACCAGTGGAGCTCTCCACCCGGTTGTGTCAGGTCGGCCCATAGGGACACCCGGGAGCAACATCCGGGCCAAAACCACAGCTACATCCACTCCGTGTAGAACCGACGCGGCAGTTTCCCCCCTCGAGGTGCCGCCGGCGGCGCCGTCCGTGAGGGAGGCCACGCACCAGGAGACGCGTGCCGCCTCTTCGGACATGCCACAACACCACCCCGCATGTATGAGGGCCCGGTACGACGCTCCGGTGGCATTGCTACCCCCCAGGGCCCCCGTCCCGCCTAACCCTGGAGCGGTTGACCACGAGATCTAGCCCTTTGACTTCCCACGGACGGGCTTTGACCAGTGGAGCTCTCCACCCGGTTGTGTCAGGTCGGCCCATAGGGACACCCGGGAGCAACATCCGGGCCAAAACCACAGCTACATCCACTCCGTGTAGAACCGACGCGGCAGTTTCCCCCCTCGAGGTGCCGCCGGCGGCGCCGTCCGTGAGGGAGGCCACGCACCGGAGACGCGTGCCGCCTCTTCGGACATGCCACAACACCACCCCGCATGTATGAGGGCCCGGTACGACGCTCCGGTGGCATTGCTACCCCCAGGGCCCCCGTCCCGCCTAACCCTGGAGCGGTTGACCACGAGATCTAGCCCTTTGACTTCCCACGGACGGGCTTTGACCAGTGGAGCTCTCCACCCGGTTGTGTCAGGTCGGCCCATAGGGACACCCGGGAGCAACATCCGGGCCAAAACCACAGCTACATCCACTCCGTGTAGAACCGACGCGGCAGTTTCCCCCCTCGAGGTGCCGCCGGCGGCGCCGTCCGTGAGGGAGGCCACGCACCGGAGACGCGTGCCGCCTCTTCGGACATGCCACAACACCACCCCGCATGTATGAGGGCCCGGTACGACGCTCCGGTGGCATTGCTACCCCCAGGGCCCCCGTCCCGCCTAACCCTGGAGCGGTTGACCACGAGATCTAGCCCTTTGACTTCCCACGGACGGGCTTTGACCAGTGGAGCTCTCCACCCGGTTGTGTCAGGTCGGCCCATAGGGACACCCGGGAGCAACATCCGGGCCAAAACCACAGCTACATCCACTCCGTGTAGAACCGACGCGGCAGTTTCCCCCCTCGAGGTGCCGCCGGCGGCGCCGTCCGTGAGGGAGGCCACGCACCGGAGACGCGTGCCGCCTCTTCGGACATGCCACAACACCACCCCGCATGTATGAGGGCCCGGTACGACGCTCCGGTGGCATTGCTACCCCCAGGGCCCCCGTCCCGCCTAACACTGGAGCGGTTGACCACGAGATCTAGCCCTTTGACTTCCCACGGACGGGCTTTGACCAGTGGAGCTCTCCACCCGGTTGTGTCAGGTCGGCCCATAGGGACACCCGGGAGCAACATCCGGGCCAAAACCACAGCTACATCCACTCCGTGTAGAACCGACGCGGCAGTTTCCCCCCTCGAGGTGCCGCCGGCGGCGCCGTCCGTGAGGGAGGCCACGCACCGGAGACACGTGCCGCCTCTTCGGACATGCCACAACACCACCCCGCATGTATGAGGGCCCTGTACGATGCTCCGGTGGCATTGCTACCCCCAGGGCCCCCGTCCCGCCTAACCCTGGAGCGGTTGACCACGAGATCTAGCCCTTTGACTTCCCACGGACGGGCTTTGACCAGTGGAGCTCTCCACCCGGTTGTGTCAGGTCAGCCCATAGGGACACCCGGGAGCAACATCCGGGCCAAAACCACAGCTACATCCACTCCGTGTAGAACCGACGCGGCAGATTCCCCCCTCGAGGTGCCGCCGGCGGCGCCGTCCGTGAGGGAGGCCACGCACCGGAGACGCGTGCCGCCTCTTCGGACATGCCACAACACCACCCGGTTCTGGTAGGTCATCCGATATATATATAAACACTTGGGAGCAAAGTCCCCTTCGTATAGACCCGATGCGGCTGTTCCCCATTCCAGGTGCCGGCTAGCGGTGGCACCGCTCGTGAGGCGGGTCACACCGCTGTGTACAGAACCGAAAAATAATGTATGTATGCTTATTAACACGTACTATATGTAAGTAATCAAATAATAATATTTAAGAAAACATAAAATATAGCTATGAAAAAAAAGAAAAAAAACTAACGAGTGGAGGGGGTGACCGGGAACTGGATAAGGGAACTATGATAAAAAGATCGATGATGTGGTAAAAAAAGAAAAAAAACTATGGAAAAAATATAGCTATGAAAAAAAGAAAAAAAGAAAAAAAGAAAAAAGAAAAAAAAACTATGCCGACGGCAAAGCCGTGGCATAGCTGCGGCATAGGGCAGATGGCCGGCGCGCCGCGGATCGGTGATGTGGCATCTATGCCGACGGCAGCCGTCGGCATAAGTGGTAGTCGGTGCGCCTCGGATCGATGACGTGGTTAGGGCATCTATGCCGACGGCCTCCCGCCTCGGCCGTCGGCATAGATCGGACGCCGTTAGACGCACGTCACGGCGGGATCGCCGGGCCCGCAACTATGCCGACGGCCGATATATGCCGACGGCGGCTGTAGGCGTAAGTTTGGGTAAGCCGACGGCCGTTCTGGGTCGACGGGGGCCGTCGGCATAGGTCTGAATAGCCCGACGGCTTTGTTACGCCGACGGCCTGGATATGGCTGTCGGCATAGCGCAGACAAGGCCGACAGGGGCCGTCGGCATAGATATGGCCGTCGGCACAGGGCCCTGTTCCGGTAGTGTTTATAAGGGATCTGTTCTAGCGAAACAAAAATCATACTGTAAAAACATGAAAAAAAAGTTTTATAGTATTCTGCAAACCGATTTTTAAGTACAGGATATACCGGATCTGCTATAGATGCTTTTAGAGATGCGGCGTTGTTTGGATCGTGAGCTTTTAGGGAACCAGTTAGCTAAAAACGTGTTTCAGATTCTAACCAAGTAAAACTTTGTTTGGTTAATCTATCTATTCTTGGATAAGAAAAACTTGGTTCTCGTAACACTCATATTTTGCGTTTTTGGAAAAACGACTCAGAGACGTTTTTGCACAAACGCGTTTTGGAAAAAACAGGTTTCACCTCCGGTGTGTGGCGTGTTGTGGAGCTCCTGGATAAGAATGTCTTCCACCACGAGGCCGAGCGCCGGCGCCGACGTCGGGGACCTGCGGCAGCGAGGACGGACGGTGGCGGCCGACGGCTGTGCTGCAGGATGAAGCGGCGGCTGCGCCGTGTACGGCCATGGTGACGGCGACCTCGTGGTCCTCCCGGACGGCACAACATTGCCTGTTTCCGTCAAGAACCTCGAGCGTGCCGTCCCAGCGCTTGTAGTCTAGCCCCGGCATGGCCGTCGCCATGTGGTTGACTGCAATGGGTACGCACGACACCGTGACAACGGTGGTCTTGCCCGGCACTGAAATGCAGCAGCTTGGAGTAGAGTCTTCGTGTGGATGACGACCTCGACGACCAGGGGAAACGCCCTGCCGGCGGACGGACATGGAGTTGTGTTGGCCGGATGGAAGGTGAGCATCAGCCCAGGGCAGATTCTATGTCAGGGGCGATGACCTCGGCGACCAGGGAGGTCCGCTGGCATCTGCGAACGGGATCAGTGTGGCCGGAGCGGGACGTGAGCAGCAGCCACGAAGGAGTGCTAGGCTGGAGCTCGAAAGATTCATCAATGGTGGACGAGCGGGGAAAGTAGGAAGAGGTCTGCGTGACGTATGATAGGCTAATCATTGTATATCCAAACAAAGAATTATACAATGCCAATCAATTAGTTTTCGAACCCAAACACAATTTTCCATAGACCCGTCTTGATAAAACCCACTTGGAAAACGGATTTGGCTAAAAATCGGCTAAAACTGATTTTCTATATACCCGTGGCTAACGCTCCTAATCCAAACCCTCCGAGGCAAATACAAGAGAGCGGCTCGACAGGTGACCATTGCTACTCAATGAGCTTGCTCCAGGAAAGGGCTGTCGCTTTCATAGATCGGCCCTCCGGTCTTAAACTCGCTCTAGTTTATACATGCATCTTGTTTTGAATTTGATGCCTGGTGTACTAGTCCATGAGCTAGTAGTATAGCGGACCCTTCACTCTCCATGCATCAGCTATACAAAGCTGCTCGAAGTCAAATCTGTTCTGTCCGTTCGCAAAAAAGATGGGGGTGAGAACTCAACTCACATCTGTGTACGAGAACGTACACATGCACGCTCTGCGTTTGCATGATACATCAGATCGATCAGTACGGATAAGGGATAGTATCTACTCTGTATCCAATCTAGATGAAGTGCAAGAAGAGATCATTGGCAATTCGGCCATGACACACGCATGCGGTAACCTGCCTGCAGAATTTGCTAACCCATCACTTGAGCAAAATAAATTAGCTACCCCGCACGCCTGCACTCTGCAGGATACGTTGAACAAGGAGAGATATCCATGCATTTATGACTGTGCAGGGGCGAGCCTCGGAGATGAGCTGGGATGATCTTTAGCGGCCGGCGAGCGAGGAAGGAAGGAAGAAAGGGAAAGAAAGAGATCAAACCAAGGTCATGCAGCGAGAGGCGCAGGCGAGAGGGGGGGCTCAGCTGGACAGCGGGTGTAGCCCGGGAGACGAGGGGCCTAGGCACATGGCGCGCGGGCCGAGTAGGGCTAGGCGGAATCCCCCACGCGTCGACCAGCGGCTGGCTCCGGACTCCCCACAGCGGGACCATCCGGCCCCTGCCACCGTCTACGTGTCGGCACCCGCTAGGCGCGCGCCACCCTCCGACTCCTCCGTCCGCCCATCCATCCTTTACCCTGGTTTTCTCTAGGGCGGACCGTGATCTCTGCAAATTGAGATGCAAAGATGACAGACACACCAGGCACCAGGGACTCACTTCCTTCACACCCTGTGAGCTACTAGTATTTCTAGTCTCCGCACTGTCACTGACGGTGCCGCCACCACTCCTTTGTATCTCAACTGCAAAGCTGGCGGCCGGTGTAACTCGGCCGGATCCTGGATCGATTTGTTTGTTCGAATCCAACTCATTCACGACAGCCAATAATCTCCTCACGCATGCACATACACACTGCCCATGAAACCATTTCCCGATAAGGCTTATCTACGTACGCCTCCCTGTTTCGAATCTCAGGCCCGGCCGCGAAGCTGCGAGAAACATGTTAGCCTCCATGGACGTTCTTGGCTGCAAGTGTCAAGTATCAACACGTACACTTCCGGATCCGTGTGTGATCCGTATGCGTTGTCAATACAGCGTATGTTTCTTGCATGCATGCTCTCTCTACGTAGAAGATGGACACGCATCGATTCTGCAGGTTAGCACGAGAACTACGTACGTAAGCTGTAGAGTGCAGTTGTATGATACTGCCTAATTAGATTAAAGCCAAGAATTAAAGCAAGAGAACACAAGCTCAACTTCTGTCCAAACGAAGTACATAATTACAAGTATTAACTGAAGGGTGGGTAATTCCTGCTACTGGCTAAGTAGATTATACACTTGTATCTGTAGGATAGTATATGCATGGTTCAAGGTTTTCAAGGAGACAGTTGCTAAAGAATGGGTATCTTGCGACTTACATGTAAGGGCAGAAGTCGAGTGTCGAAAGATGGCAATTTAAGATTAGACACTTGCGACGGTTTTTGAGGGGTTGGGCCAAGAACAATAGTGGTATTTATAAGCAGCAGAAAGAGAGGCTACTTATATCATAAACGATCTCGATATTAAAGCCGAGAATAACACGCTAGACATTGATGAGCGAGTGGCTAAAAGAGAGGCTGAGGTCAGTTTGGCGAAGCTTCTCAGAGAAGAAGAGATCAAATGGGCGCTCAGAGCTAAAGTGCATCGCATGGTTCAAATGGATGATAATACACAATTTTTTTATATGATTGCCAATAGGAAACATAGAATAAAAAAGGGTCATACAACTAGAACAGGACGAAGGCACAATTGTTGGTCATGAGAACCTTAAGATGTATATTACGAATTTTTACAAAAAAATGTTCAGGGCCCAGTTGAGAATTATGTCTCACTTAACGAGAGCGTAGTTGAGGACATACCACAACTGGGAGATGATGAGAGTGAGGTTCTCACAGCCCCGTTTTCCGAGAAGGAAGTGCTTGAGGCTGTTTCGCAAATGAAAAATAACAAAGCACCTGGTCCGGATGGCTTCCCAGCAAAGTTCTATAAGAGGTGTTGAGATATTATTAAGGGTGACTTGATGCCTATGTTCCATGATCTGTTTAATGGTCACTTACAACTATTTAAATTGAACTTTGGAACAATCACGTTGTTACCAAAGAAGAAGAAGCGATTCACATTGAGAAGTTTAGACCGATATGTATGCCTAATGTCAGCTTCAAGATTGTCACAAAAGTTGGTACGAACCGTCTGACACAGATCACTTATTCTGTGGTTCAACTATCTCAAGTTGCCTTCATGCGTAGGTGGCACATACTCGAGGGAGTTTTCGTCCTCCATGAAATCCATTCGAAGAAACTTGATGGTGTGGTCTTCAACGTGGATTTCGAAAAGGCTTATGATAAAGTGAAGTGGCCATTCTTACACCAAGCCTTGTGTATGAAAGGGTTGGATGCGTCCTGGCGAAGGTAGGTTGAATCTTTTGTACAGGTAGGCAACATTGGAATCAAGGTTAATGATGATATAGGTCATTACTTCCAAACACAAAAAGGATTGAGATAGGGAGATCTGATGTCTCCTATCCTTTTTAATGTTGTCCTTGATATGTTGGCCGCTCTCATCAATAGAGTGAAAGAAGACGGCCAGGTAGGTGGTCATATCCTACATCTGGTGGATGGTGCGGTATCCATTCTACAATATGCACATTATTTTCATGGAACATGATCTAGCCAAGACAAGGAATATGAAATTAGTTTTATGCCTTTTTGAACAACTGTCCGGGCCGAAAATTAATTTCAACAAGAGTAAATTATTCTGTTTTGGATGCGCCAAAGAAGAACAGAATAACTATAAACTGTTGATTGGTTGCGAGCTAGGTTCTTTACCTACCTGGGAATCCCAATGCACCATTGCAAACTTACTAATAAAGAGTGGAAATGTATTGAAGATGGATTGGAAAAGAAATTGAGTTGCTGGAAGGGAAAACTCTTATCTTATTGGGGGCGGTTGGTCCTTATAAACTCGGTACTCACAAGCATGTCGATGTTTCTTCTTTCCTTCTTTGAGGTACCCGTAGGAGTACGTAAAAAATTGGATTTCTATCGATCTCGAGTTTTCTGTCAAATTGACAAGAACAAAACCAAATATAGGTATGCCAAATGGGATATTATTTGTAGGCCGAAGGACCAAGGTGGCTTGGGCATTGAAAATCTCGAAGTAAAAAATAAGTGCCTGCTTAGCAAATGGCTATATAAACTGCGGGTGAAGACGGATGGGGTATGGATACAGCTCTTGCGTAATAAATACTTAGATTCTAAAACACTTGCACAAGTTATGGCACAACCGTCCGACTCTCCTTTTTGGAAGGGGCTTATGATAACAAAGAATTCCTTCTTTAACAGGAGCAAATTCATTGTAGGGAATGGACAAGATACCGGTATTTTGGGAGACATCTGGTTGGGTGATACCCCACTAGTCATGCAGTATCCTTCCCTCTATAACATTGCGCAACGGAAAGAGGTTTTTGTTTGTACGGTGTTGGGGTTTGTTCCTCTTAACATTAAGTTCAGACAATCATTAATAGGTGAATGATGGGATAGATGGCTGCATCTCGTGCGCAAGTTAATAGAGTTAACCTTTCTGATGCAGCAGACTCCTTTCATTGAAAATTGTCCGTGTCACGAGTCTTCTCAGTTAAGTCTACGTATAGAGACTTGATAAACACTGGGATCATCCCGAGGTCGATCCACATTTGGAAAATTAAGGTTTTGTTGAAAATCAAGGTGCTTATGCGGTTTATGCATAAGGGAGTCATTTTGGCAAAGGATAACTTGGCAACGCATAGCTGGGAAGGTATTAAACGTTGTTGTTTTTGTGATTAGGATGAAACAATAGAACACTCTTTTTCCCATTTGCTAAGTTACTGCGGCGGACCATTCATGTATCCTTTAACGTTGCTCCGCCCGTCTCGGTTACACATTTATTTCGGACTTGGTTGACTGGAATTGAGCCTAAAACTACCACACATATTCGAGTAGGAGTGTGTGTATTACTTTGACACATGCTCCGTGAACTACACTTGCACTAATTATAGTTATATTGCAATGTTTGCATTGACTTAAAAAGGTGTTTAACTAATGGAAGCGCCCTTACTCCTGGACAAGTCACGCTCCTGCTTCCCAACTTCCAACTGATCTCCATGGATCTGACAAAAATATGCAACTCAAAGTCTTGAATGGAGATGTAATCAAAGCCCTAAGGTCAAATCTTTTTATGATGAAAATTTGCATAGCAAACAATTGGTAATGCTTACATGGTTAATTTGATTTCAGTAATGTTCTTTTTCTTCTGGATGTCCAACGATAGGGTATGGGCCTCTTGAGAAGGAAATTGAAAACAAAATTAGTAATAAGAATAACATAGGACTAAGATATTATATCTACTATGAATGTCTTGAAACAGGCTCTCCTCCCGGTTTATATATAAAGCACCGGACCAAATAGAGAGTACACGCCCGAACGATACAAAATGGTGAGGTAGCCCTCTTACAAAGCAGATTCTAAGATACTAGGTGCACGTAGAACGTAGGCAACTATGTTACCGACAGAAAATACAAGATGATCTGAGTACAAAGCCACGGTACACCCAAGGACACCTAAGTTCTTGACAACGCCCTCGGGGAGGGAAATGAAGGAAATATGCCCTAGAGGCAATAACAAAGTTGTTATTTATATTTCCTTATATCATGATAAATGTTTATTATTCATGCTAGAATTGTATTAACCAGAAACTTAGTACATGTGTGAATACATAGACAGTACATGTGTGAATACATAGACAAACAGAGTGTCCCTAGTATGCCTCTACTTGACTAGCTCGTTAATCAAAAATGGTTAAGTTTCCTAACCATATACATGTGTTGTCATTTGATGAACGTGATCACATTATTAGAGAATGATGTGATGGACATGACCCATCCGTTAGCTTAGCATAAATGATTGTTTAGTTTTATTGCTATTGCTTTCATCATGACTTATACATGTTCCTCTAACTATGAGATTATGCAACTCCCGAATACCGGAGGAACACCCTGTGTACTATCAAATGTCACAACGTAACTGGTGATTATAAAGATGCTCTAAAGATGTCTCCAATGGTGTTTGTTGAGTTGGCATAGATCGAGATTAGGATTTGTCACTCCGTGTATCGGAGAGGTATCTTTGGACCCTCTCGGTAATGCACATCACTATGAGCCTTGCAAGGAATGTGACTAATGAGTTAGTCACGGGATGATGCATTACAGAATGAGTAAAGAGACTTGCCGGTGACAAGATTGAACTGGGTATGATGATACCGACGATCGAATCTCGGGCAAGTAACATACCGATGACAGAGGGAACAACGTATGTTGTTATGCGGTTTGACCGATACAGATCTTTGTAGAATATGTAGGAACCAATATGAGCATCCAGGTTCCAATATTGGTTATTGACCGGAGATGAGTCTTGGTCATGTCTACACAGTTCTCGAACCCGTAGGGTCCGCATGCTTAACGTTCGATGTACCCGTAGGGTCTGCACGCTTAACGTATGCCTTTATGAGTTATGTGATTTGATGTACCGAAGGTTGTTCGGAGTCCTGGATGTGATCACGGACATGACAAGGAGTCTCGAAATGGTCGAGACATAATGATTGATATATTGGAAGACTATATTCGGACAGTGGAATAGTTCCGAGGTGTATTGGGTATTTTTTGGAGTACCGGGGGGTTACTGGAACCTCCCGGGGGTTTATTGGGCCTCATGGGCCTATTGGTGGAAGAGAGGAGGCTGGTCAAGGCAGGGCGCGCGCCCCCCTAGCCCTAACCGAATTGGACTAGGGGGCCGGCCCCCCTTTCGTTCTCTCCTCCCTCACCTTCCCCCTTCTCCTTGTTGGAATAGGAAAGGGGGTTGAATCCTACTTGGAGTAGGATTGCCCCCCCTGGCGCGCCTCCTCCCCTTGGCCGGCCTCCTCCTCCCTCCCCCTTTATATACATGGGAGGGGGGCACCCCAAAGGCACCCCAAAGTTTCTCTTAGCCGTGTGCGGTGCCCCCTCCACAGAAACACACCTTGGTCATATCGTTGTAGTGCTTAGGAGAAGCCCTGCGCCGGTAACTTCATCATCACCGTCACCACGCCGTTGTGCTGATGAAACTCTCCCTTGACATCAGCTGGATCAAGAGTTCGAGGCACATCACCGAGCTGAACGTGTCCAGATCGCGGAGGTGTCGTACGTTCGGTACTTGATCGGTTGGATAGCGAAGACGTTCGACTACATCAACCGCGTTGCTTAACGCTTCCACTTTTGGTCTACAAGGGTACATAGACACACTCTCCCTTCTCGTTGCTATGCATCTCCTAGATAGATCTTGGGTGATCGTAGGAATTTTTTTGAAATACTGCGTTCCCCAACAGTGGCATCCGAGTCAGGTCTATGCGTAGATGTTATATGCATGAGTAGAACACAAAGAGTTGTGGGCGATAATAGTCATACTGCTTACCAGCATGTCATACTTTGATTTGGCGTTATTGTTGGATGAAGCGGCCCATACCGACATTACATGACCGCGTTCATGAGACTAGTTCTACCGACGTGCTTCACACACAGGTGGCTAGTGGGTGTATGTTTCTCCAGCTTTAGATGAATCGAGTGTGACTACGCCCGATCCTTGTTAACGATTAAAACAGCAAACTTGACGAAAAATCATTGTGGTTTTTGATCCGTTGGTAAGAACGGTTCTTGCTAAGCCCGTAGCAGCCACATAAAACTTGCAACAACAAAGTAGAGGATGTCTAACTTGTTTTTGAGGACATGTTGTGATGTGATATGGTCAAGACATGATGAGGTATAAATTGTTTATAAGATGATCATGTTTTGTTAAAGTTATCGACAACTGGCAGGAGCCTTATGGTTGTCTCTTTATTGCATAAGATGCAAGCGCCATACAATTGCTTTACTTTATCGCTATGTGATAGCAATAGTTGCAAAAGAAATAGTTGGCGAGACGACCATGTGACGACACGTTGATAAAGATCAAGATGATGGAGATCATGGTGTCGTGCCGGTGATGATAGAAATCATGACGGTACTTTGGAGATGGAGATCAAAGGCACAAGATGATGATGGGCATATCATGTCACATATTTTGATTGCATGTGATGTTTATCTTTTATGTATCTTATTTTCCTTAGTACGATGATAGAATTATGAGATGATCCCTTACTAAATTTCAAGGTATAAGTGTTCTCCCTGAGTATGCACCGTTGCGACAGTTCTTCGTGCTGAGACACCACGTGATGATCAGGTGTGATAAGCTCTACATTCACATACAATGGGTGCAAGCCAGTTTTGCACATGCAGAATACTCGGGTTAAACTTGATGAGCCTAGAATATGCAGATATGGCCTTAGAACACTGAGAACGAAAGGTCGAACGTGAATCATATAGTAGATATGATCAACATAGTGATGTTCACCATTGAAAACTACTCCATCTCACGTGACGATCGGACATGGTTTAGTTGATATGGATCACGTGATCACTTAGAGGATTAGAGGGATGTTTATCTAAGTGGGGGTTCTTAAGTAATATGAGTAATTAAACTTGAATTTATCATGAACTTAGTCCTGATAGTACTTGCATATCTATGTTGTAGATCAATTGCTCGCGTATAGCTTCCCCATTTTATTTATGATATGTTGCTAGAGAAAACTATGTTGAAAGATTTTAGTAGCAATGGTGCGGACAAGCTCTGTGATCTGAGGATTATCCTCATTGCTGCACAGAAGAATTATGTCCTTGATGCACCGCTAGGTGACGGACCTATTGCAGGAGCAGATGCAGATGTTATGAATGTTTGGCAAGCTCGGTATGATGACTACTTGATAGTTTAGTGCGTCATGCTTTACGGCTTAGAACCGGGACTTCAAAAACATTTTGAACGCCATAGAGCATAAAAGATGTTCCAAGAGTTGAAATTAGTATTTCAGACTCATGCTCGTGTCGAGAGGTATGAGACCTCTGACAATACTTTGCCTACAAGATGGAGGGGAATAGCTCAACCAGTGAGCGTGTGCTCAGATTGTCTGGGTACTACAATTGCTTGAATCAAGTGGGAGTTAATCTTCTAGATAAGATAGTGATTGACAGAGTTCTCTAGTCACTATCACCAAGTTACTGGAACTTAGTGATGAACTATAATATGCAAGGGATGACATAAAACCATTCCCGAGCTCTTCGCAATGCTAAAATCGACGAAGGTAGAAATCAAGAAAAGCATCAAGTGTTGATGGTTGACAAGACCACTAGTTTCAAGTAAAAGGGAAAGGGAAAGAAAGGGAACTTCAAGAAAAATGGCAAGCAAGTTGGCACTCCCATGAAGAAGCCGAAAGCTAGACCCAGGCCTGAAACTGAGTGCTTCTACTGCAAAGGAAATGGTCACTGGAAGCGGAACTGCCCCAACTACTTGCGGATAAGAAGGATGGCAAAGTGAACAAAAGTATATATGATATACATGTTATTGATGTGTACTTTACTAGTGTTCATAGTAGCCCCTGGGTATTTGATACTGGTTTGCTATGATTAGCAACTTGAAACTGGAGTTACAAAATGAACAGAGACTAGTCGTGAAGGAAATATGCCCTAGAGGAAATAATAAAGTTATTATTTATTTCCTTATTTCATGATAAATGTTTATTATTCATGCTAGAATTGTATTAACCGGAAACATAATACATGTGTGAATACATAGACAAACAGAGTGTCACTAGTATGCCTCTACTTGACTAGCTCGTTGATCAAAGATGGTTAAGTTTCCTAACCATAGACATGAGTTGTCATTTGATTAACGGGATCACATCATTAGGAGAATGATGTGATTGACTTGACCCATTCCGTTAGCTTAGCACTTGATTGTTTAGTTTGTTGCTATTGCTTTCTTCATGACTTATACATGTTCCTATGACTATGAGATTATGCAACTCCCGTTTACCGGAGGAACACTTTGTGTGCCACCAAACGTCACAACGTAACTGGGTGATTATAAAGGTGCTCTACAGGTGTCTCCAAAGGTACTTGTTGGGTTGGCGTATTTCGAGATTAGGATTTGTCACTCCGATTGTCGGAGAGGTATATCTGGGCCCACTCGGTAATGCACATCACTATAAGCATTGCAACTAATGACTTAGTTGCGGGATGATGTATTACGGAACGAGTAAGAGACTTGCCGGTAACGAGATTGAACTAGGTATTGAGATATCGACGATCGAATCTCGGGCAAGTAACATACCGATGACAACGGGAACAACGTATGTTGTTATGCGGTCTGACCGATAAAGATCTTCGTAGAATATGTAGGAGCCAATATGGGCATCCAGATCCCGCTATTGGTTATTGACAAGAGAGGTGTCTCGGTCATGTCTACATAGTTCTCGAACCCGTAGGGTGCGCACGCTTAACGTTCGTTGACAATATAGTACGATGAGTATGAGTTATGTATGTTGGTGACCGAATGTTGTTCGGAGTTTTGGATGAGATCACAGATATGACGAGGAACTCCGGAATGGTCCGGAAGTAAAGATTGATATGTGGATAGTAGTGTTTGATCTCCGGAAGGGTTCCGGAATTCATCGGAAGGGGTTCCGGATGTTTTCGCGAAATGTTTGGGCACGAGAACACTTTATCTGGGCCAAAGGGGAAAGCCCACGAGGCTTTTGGAAAGTGCAAAAGGAAGTTTTGCGGAGACCAGAGGCTAGACGCCAGGAACCCTGGCATCTAGGGGGTAGACGCCGGGAACCCTGGCGTCTAGCCCTGGAGTTCGAGAAGGACTCTTGCCTTTCGGGTGAAACCGACTTTGAGGAGGCTTTTACTCCAAGTTTCGACCCCAGGGCTCAACATATAAATAGAGGGGTAGGGCTAGCACCAAAGACACATCAAGAAACACTAATCCGTGTGCCGGCAACCCCGTCCCCTCTAGTTTATCCTCCGTCATAGTTTTCGTAGTGCTTAGGTGAAGCCCTGCGGAGATTGTTCTTCACCAACACCGTCACCACACCGTCGTGCTGCCGGAACTCATCTACTACTTCGCCCCTCTTGCTGGATCGAGACGGCGAGGACGTCACCGAGCCGAACGTGTGCAGAACTCGGAGGTGCCGTGCTTTCGGTACTTGGATCGGTCAGATGTGAAGACGTACGACTACATCAACCGCGTTGATATAACGCTTCGACGAACGGTCTACGAGGGTACGTAGACAACACTCTCCCCTCTCGTTGCGATGCATCACCATGATCTTGCGTGTGCGTAGGAATTTTTTTGAAATTACTACATTCCTCAGCAGTGGCATCTGAGCCTAGGTTTTATGCGTTGATGTTGTGCACGAGTAGAACACAAGTGAGTTGTGGGCGATATAAGTCATACTGCTTACCAGCATGTCATACTTTGGTTCGACGGTATTGTTGGATGAAGCGGCCCAGACCGACATTACGCGTACGCTTACGCGAGATTGGTTCTACCGACGTGTTTTGCACACAGGTGGCTGGCGGGTGTCAGTTTCTCCAACTTTAGTTGAACGAAGTGTGGCTACGCCCGGTCCTTGCGAAGGTTAAAACAACACCAACTTGACAAACTATCGTTGTGGTTTTGATGCGTAGGTAAGAACGGTTCTTGCTAAGCCCGTAGCAGCCACGTAAAACTTGCAACAACAAAGTAGAGGATGTCTAACTTTTTTTTGCAGGGCATGTTGTGTTGTGATATGGTCAAGACATGATGCTCAATTTTATTGTATGAGATAATCATGTTTTGTAACCGAGTTATCGGCAACTGGCAGGAGCCATATGGTTGTCGCTTTATTGTATGCAATGCAATTGCGTTGTAATGCTTTACTTTATCACTAAGCGGTAGCGATAGTCGTGGAAGCATAAGATTGGCGAGACGACAAAGATGCTACGATGGAGATCAAGGTGTCGCGCCGGTGACGATGGTGATCATGAAGGTGCTTCGGAGATGGAGATCACAAGCACAAGATGATGATGGCCATATCATATCACTTATATTGATTGCATGTGATGTTTATCTTTTATGCATCTTATCTTGCTTTGATTGACGGTAGCATTATAAGATGATCTCTCACTAAATTTCAAGATAAAAGTGTTCTCCCTGAGTATGCACCGTTGCCAAAGTTCGTCGTGCCCAGACACCACGTGATGATCGGGTGTGATAAGCTCTACGTCCATCTACAATGGGTGCAAGCCAGTTTTGCACATGCAGAATACTCAGGTTAAACTTGACGAGCCTAGCATATGCAGATATGGCCTCGGAACACTGAGACCGAAAGGTCGAGCGTGAATCATATAGTAGATATGATCAACATAATGATGTTCACCATTGAAAGCTACTCCATTTCACGTGATGATCGGTTATGGTTTAGTTGATTTGGATCACGTGATCACTTAGAAGATTAGAGGGATGTCTTTCTAAGTGGGAGTTCTTAAGTAATATGATTAATTGAACTTAAATTTATCATGAACTTAGTCCTGGTAGTATTAGCATATCTATGTTGTAGATCAATAGCTAGGTGACAGACCTATTGCAGGAGCAGATGCAGACGTCATGAACGTTTGGCTAGCTCAATATGATGACTACTTGATAGTTTAGTGCACCATGCTTAACAGCTTAGAATCGTAACTTCAAAGACGTTTTGAACGTCATGGATCATATGGATGTTCCAGGAGTTGAAGTTAATATTTCAAGCAAATACCCGAGTTGAGAGATATGAAGTCTCCAACAAGTTCTATAGCTAAAAGATGGAGGAGAATAGCTCAAGCAGTGAGCATGTGCTCAGATTTTCTGGGTACTACAATCGCTTGAATCAAGTGGGAGTTAATCTTCCAGATAAAATAGTGATTGACAGAATTCTCTAGTCACCATCACCAAGTTAGTAGAACTTCGTGATGAACTATAATATGCAAGGGATAACGGAAACGATTCCCAAGCTCTTCATGATGCTGAAATCGACGAAGGTAGAAATCAAGAAAAGCATCAAGTGTTGATGGTAAAACCACTAGTTTCAAGTAAAGGGACAAAGGGAAGAAAGGGGAACTTCAAGGAGAACGGCAAACAAGTTGCTGCTCAAGTGAAAAAAACCTAAGTCTGGACCTAAGCCTGAAACTGAGTGCTTCTACTGCAAAGGGACTGGTCACTGGAAGCGGAACTACCCCAAGTAATTGGTGGATAAGAAGGATGGCAAAGTGAACAAAGGTACATTTGATATACAGATTATTGATGTGTACTTTACTAGTGTTCATAGCAACCCCTCGGTATTTGATACTGGTTCAGTTACTAAGAGTAGTAACTCGAAACGGGAGTTGCAGAATGAACAGAGACTAGTCAAGGGTGAAGTGATGATGTGTGTTGGAAGTGGTTCCAAGATTGATATGATCATCATCGCGCACTCCCTATACTTTCGGGATTAGTGTTGAACCTAAATAAGTGTTATTTGGTGTTTGCGTTGAGCATGAATATTACTTGATCATGTTTATTGCAATACGGTTATTCATTTAAGTAAGAGAATAAATTGTTGTTCTGTTTACATGAATAAAACCTCCTATGGTCATACACCCAATGAAAATGGTTTGTTGGATCTCGATCGTGGTGATACACATTCTCATAATATTGAAGCCAAAAGATGCAAAGTTAATAATGATAGTGCAACTTATTTGTGGCACTGCCGTTTAGGTCATATTGGTGTAAAGCGCATGAAGAAAATCCATGTTGATGGGCTTTTGGAATCACTTGATTATGAATCAATTGATGCTTGCGAACCGTGCCTCATGGGCAAGATGACTAAGACTCCGTTCTCCGGAACAATGGAGCAAGCAACTGACTTATTGGAAATAATACATACTGATGTATGCAGTCTGATGAATGTTGAGGCTCGCGGCGGGTATCGTTATTTTCTGACCTTCACAGATGATTTGAGCAGATATGGGTATATCTACTTAAAGAAACACAAGTCTGAAACATTTGAAAAGTTCAAAGAATTTGAGAGTGAAGTGGAGAATCATCGTAACAAGAAAATAAAAGTTTCTATGATATGATCGCAGAGGTAAAATATTTGAGTTAAGAGTTTGGCCTTCATTTAAAATATGTGAAATAGTTTCACTACTCACGCCACCTGGAACACCACAGTGTAATGGTGTGTCTGACCGTCATAACCGTACTTTATTAGATATGGTGCGATCTATGATGTCTCTTACCGATCTACCATTATTGTTTTGGGGTTATGCATTAGAGACAACTGCATTCACGTTAAATAGGGCACCATCTAAACCCGTTAAGACGACATCGTATGAACTATGGTTTGGCAAGAAACCTAGGCTGTCGTTTCTTAAAGTTTGGGACTGCCATGCTTATGTGAAAAAGTTTCAACATGATAAGCTCAAACCCAAATCGGAGAAGTAAATCTTCATAGGATACCCAAAAGAAACTGTTGGGTACACCTTCTATCACAGATCCGAAGGCAAGACATTCATTGCTGAGAATGGATCCTTTCTAGAGAAGGAGTTTCTCTCGAAAGAAGTGAGTGGGAGGAAAGTGGAACTTGATAAGGTAACTATACCTTCTCTCGAATTGGAAAATATCATCACAGAAATCAGTTCCAGTGATGTCTACACCAATTAGTGAGGAAGCTAATGATGAAGATCATGTAACTTCAGATCAAGTTACTACCGAAACCTCATAGGTAAACCAGAGTGAGATCCGCACCAGAGTGGTACGGTAATCCTATTCTGAAGGTCATGTTACTTGACCATGACGAACCTACGAACTATGAGGAAGCGATGATGAGCCCAGATTCCGCGAAATGGCTTGAGGCCATGAAATCTGAGATGAGATCCATGTATGAGAACAAAGTATGGACTTTGATTGACTTGCCCATTGATCGGCGAGCCATTGAGATTAAATGGATCTTCAAGAGGAAGACGGACGCTGATAGTGGTGTTACTATCTACAAAGCTAGAATTGTCACAAAAGGTTTTCGACAAGTTCAAGGTGTTGACTACGATGAGAGTTTCTCACTCGTATCTATGCTTAAGTCTGTCTGAATCATGTTAGCAATTGCCACATTTTATGAAATGTGGCAAATGGATGAACAAAACTACATTCCTTAATGGATTTATTAAAGAAGAGTTGTATATGATGCAACAAGAAAGTTTTGTCAATCCTAAAGGTGCTAACAAAATATACAAGCTCCAGCGATCCATCTATGGACTGGTGCAAGCATCTCGGAGTTGGAATATACGCTTTGATAATTTGATCAAAGCATATAGTTTTATACAGACTTGTGGTGAAGCCTGTATTTACAAGAAAGTGAGTGGGAGCACTACAACATTTCTGATAACTATATGTGAATGACATATTGTTGATCGGAGATAATGTAGAATTATTCTACAAAGCATAAAGGAATGTTTGAAAGGAGTTTTTCAAAGAAAGACCTCGGTGAAGCTGCTTACATACTGAGCATCAAGATCTATAGAGATAGATGAAGACGCTTGATAAGTTTTTCAATGAGTACATACCTTGACAAGATTTTGAAATAGTTCAAAATGGAACAGTCAAAGAAAGAGTTCTTGACTGTGTTACAAGGTGTGAAATTGAGTAAGACTCAAAGCCCGACCACGGCAGAAGATAGAAAGAGAATGAAAGTCATTCCCTATGCCTCAACCATAGGTTCTGTAAAGTATGCCATGCTGTGTACCAGACCTATTGTATACCCTGCCCTGAGTTTGGCAAGGAGTGCAATAGTGATCTAGGAGTAGATCACTGGACATTGGTCAAAATTATCCTTACTGGAGTAAGGATATGTTTCTCGATTATGGAGGTGACAAAAGGTTCGTCGTAAAGGGTTACGACGATGCAAGTTTTGACACTGATCCAGATGACTCTAAGTCTGAATCTGGATACATATTGAAAGTGGGAGCAATTATCTAGAGTAGCTCCGTGCAGAGCATTGTTGACATAGAAATTTGCAAAATACATACGGATCTGAATGTTGCAGACCCGTTGACTAAACTTCTCTCACAAGCAAAACATGATCACACCTTATTACTCTTTGGGTGTTAATCACATAGCGATGTGAACTAGATTATTGACTATAGTAAACCCTTTGGGTGTTGGTCACATGACGATGTGAACTATTGATGTTAAATCACATGGTGATGTGATCTAGATTATTGACTCTAGTGCAAGTGGGAGACTGAAGGAAATATGCCCTAGAGGCAATAATAAAGTTATTATTTATTTCCTTATTTAATGTAAATGTTTATTATTCATGCTAGAATTGTATTAACCGGAAACATAATACATGTGTGAATACATAGACAAACAGAGTGTCACTAGTATGCCTCTACTTGACTAGCTCGTTGATCAAAGATGGTTAAGTTTCCTAACCATAGACATGAGTTGTCATTTGATTAACAGGATCACATCATTAGGAGAATGATGTGATTGACTTGACCCATTCCGTTAGCTTAGCACTTGATCGTTTAGTTTGTTGCTATTGCTTTCTTCATGACTTATACATGTTCCTATGACTATGAGATTATGCAACTCCCGTTTACCGGAGGAACACTTTGTGTGCCACCAAACGTCACAACGTAACTGGGTGATTATAAAGGTGCTCTACAGGTGTCTCCAAAGGTACTTGTTGGGTTGGCGTATTTCGAGATTAGGATTTGTCACTCCGATTGTCGGAGAGGTATATCTGGGCCCACTCGGTAATGCACATCACTATAAGCCTTGCAAGCATTGCAACTAATGAGTTAGTTGCGGGATGATGTATTACAGAATGAGTAAAGAGACTTGCCGGTAACGAGATTGAACTAGGTATTGAGATACCGACGATCGAATCTCGGGCAAGTAACATACCGATGACAAAGGGAACAATGTATGTTGTTATGTGGTCTGACCGATAAAGATCTTCGTAGAATATGTAGGAGCCAATATGGGCATCCAGGTCCCGCTATTGGTTATTGACAAGAGAGGTGTCTCGGTCATGTCTACATAGTTCTCGAACCCGTAGGGTCCGCATGCTTAACGTTCGTTGACGATATAGTACTATGAGTTATGTATGTTGGTGACCGAATGTTGTTCGGAGTTTTGGATGAGATCACAGATATGACGAGGAACTCCGGAATGGTCCGGAAGTAAATATTGATATGTGGATAGTAGTGTTTGATCTCCGAAAGGGTTTCAGAATTCATCGGAAGGGGTTCCGGATGTTTCCCGAAATGTTTGGGCATGAGAACACTTTATCTGGGCCAAAGGGGAAAGCCCACGAGGCTTTTGGAAAGTGCAAAAGGAAGTTTTGCGGAGACCAGAGGGTAGACGCCAGGAACCCTGGCGTCTAGGGGGTAGACGTCGGGAACCCTGGCATCTAGCCCTAGAGTCCGAGAAGGACTCTTGCCTTTTGTCGGAGTAATGGGCCACGGGTAGGACAACCCGAGCCCTAGAACCTTTCAAGACATCGGGCTAGGCTGTGCCCCTCAAGGCCCCAGGACGAAGAGCCGCCTTCAAGAAGTCAATGGCAAGACGGCCGACTGACCACTCGTGACCGAGTCCCAGGGACGACCGCAGGGAAAGCCGACTCCTGACTGGCGACTTCTGGAGAAGCCAGCTTTGGGGAGTCGGCCTGCGACTCCAACAAACCCCGCGACCTCATCAAGGGGGACGGGGCGGGAGAGTGGCTACAGTGAAGCCCACTCCCGCCCCTTACCAAGGGCGGGCATGGCCACAACACGCCGTACCCCGGAAGATCTCTGTGCGGCGTGGCACTATTGCCATGCTGGCCCTGACATCAGCATCGCAGTACCGAATCCTGCACCCACGACGGCTTGTCTGTACGGCTCAGAGGCAGCGGGTCCCACCAGTCGGTGAGACCCCAGGAGACGGCAAGAGGACCACCAGTCGGACCCGTCGGGAGTCTGCCCGGGGGAGTCGGCCGAGCCCTTCCCCGGGGCCCACGCACCATTAATCAAGATGTGATGGAGAGTGTCAATAGTGATCGCCCGCCAGGCGGCGGGGCTGTTGCCACGACCCCATGATCAAGCCCGCGTCATCAGAAGCATGGCACAGTAATCAGCAGCCGGCAAGACCCGCCCGCGGCGGACACGGCCTGTCGGTTCCATACCAGGCCAGTCGGCGGGGCCCGCCAGTTGGCGGGCCCCAGCGGTCGGCGGGGAAGACGGAGGCCAGAGGCGCTGACGGCTGGGCCCGCGTCCCGCCGGATTACCATTGTACCCCTGGGGGGTAGGCCTATATAAACCCCCCAGGGCACCCATACAAAGGGTTGGAACCCATTAGCTCTAGGCCAGATCATATAGAAGGGATAGAGCTAGCCTTGCCCTCTCCTACCTCCAAGAAACAGCTCAAGGAGCAACCGTGTAAACACTTTGCCATAGTGATCATGCGGAGACCCCGCAGAGCAGCAGTAGGGGTATTATCTCCCCGGAGAGCCCTAAAGCTGGGTAAGATTCGCCGGCGTGCATGCCTTCGCCTTATCCCGTTTCCAGGCACCGGCGACGTTCTACTCGCCCCCACCATGATAAGCCATCCTTTGGCATATGTCGCACCAAACCCCCGACACCTTTTGGGTGAAACCGACTTTGAGGAGGCTTTTACTCCAAGTTTCGACCCCAGGGCTCAACATATAAATAGAGGGGTAGGGCTAGCACCAAAGACACATCAAGACACACCAAGCCATGTGCCGGCAACCCCGTCCCCTCTAGTTTATCCTCTGCCATAGTTTTCGTAGTGCTTAGGTGAAGCCCTACGGAGATTTTTCTTCACCAACACCGTCACCATGCCGTCGTGCTGCCGAAACTCATCTACTACTTCGCCCCTCTTGCTGGATCGAGAAGGCGAGGACGTCACCGAGCCGAACGTGTGCAGAACTCGGAGGTGTCGTGCTTTCGTTACTTGGATCGGTCGGACGTGAAGACGTACGAATACATCAACCGCGTTGATATAACGCTTCCGCGAACGGTCTACGATGGTACATAGACAACACTCTCCCCTCTCGTTGCTATGCATCACCATGATCTTGCGTGTGCGTAGGAATTTTTTTGAAATTACTATGTTCCCCAACAAGTCGAGAGCGCGGTGACGATGTGTGTTGGAAGTAATTCCAAGGTTGATAAGATCACCATCGCACACTCCCTTACCTTCGGGATTAGGGTTGATCCTAAAATAAATGTTATTTGGTGTTTGCGTTGAGCATAATATGATTGGATCATGTTTATTGCAATACGGTTATTCATTTAAGTCAAAGAATAATTGTTATTCTATTTACATGAATAAAACCTTCTGTGATCATACACCCAAGGTGAATGGTTTATTGAATCTTGATTGTAATGATACACGTATTCATAATATTGAAGCCAAAAGATGCAAGGTTAATAATGATAGTGCAACTTATTTGTGGCACTACCGTTTAGGTCATATTGGTGTAAAGCGCATGAAGAAACTCCATGCTGATGGGCTTTTGTAATCACTTGATTATGAATCACTTGATGCTTGCGAACCATGCCTCATGGGCAAGATGACTAAGACTCCGTTCTCTGGAACAATGGAGCGAGCAACAGACTTATTAGAAATAATACATACTGACGTATGCGATCCAATGAGTGTTGAGGCTCGCGGCAGGTATCGTTATTTTCTGACCTTCACAGATGATTTGAGCAGATATGAGTATATCTACTTAATGAAACACAAGTCTGAAACGTTTGAAAAGTTCAAAGAATTTCAGAGTGAAGTGGAGAACCATCGTAACAAGAAAATAAAGTTTCTGCGATGTGATTGCGGAGACGAAATATTTGAGTTACGAGTTTGACCTTCAGTTGAAACAATGTCGAATAGTTTCGCAACTCACGCCACCTGGAACACCACAGCGTAATGGTGTGTCCGAACGTCATAACCGTACTTTATTAGATATGGTGCGATCTATGATGTCTCTTACCGATTTACCACTATCGTTTTGGGGTTATGCATTAGAGATAGCTGCATTCACAATAAATAGGGCACCGTCTAAAAGTCCGTTGAGATGACACCGTATGAACTGTGGTTTAGCAAGAAACCTAAGTTGTCGTTTCTTAAAGTTTGGGGTTGCGATGCTTATGTTAAAAAGTTTCAGCCTGATAAGCTCAAACCCAAATCGGAGAAGTGCGTCTTCATAGGATACCCAAAAGAAACTGTTGGTTACACCTTCTATCACAGATCCGAAGGCAAGATCTTTGTTGCTAAGAGTGGATCCTTTCTATAGAAGGAGTTTCTCTCGAAAGAAGTGAGTGGGAGAAAGTAGAACTTGATGAGGTAATTGTACCTTCTCCCGAATTGGAAAGTAGTTCATCACAGAAATCAGTTCCAGTGATGCCTACACCAATTAGTGAGGGAGTTAATGATGATTGAGGGAGTCCTGGATTAGGGGGTGTCCGGATGGCCGGACTATACCTTCAGCCGGACTCCTGGACTATGAAGATACAAGATTGAAGACTCCGTCCCGTGTGCGGAAGGGACTTTCCTTGGCGTGGAAGGCAAGCTTGGCGATATGGATATGTAGATCTCCTACCATTGTAACCGACTTTGTGTAACCCTAACCCTCTCCGGTGTCTATATAAACCGGAGGGTTTTAGTCCGTAGGACAACATACACAACAACAATCATACCATAGGCTAGCTTCTAGGGTTTAGCCTCTCCAATCTCGTGGTAGATCTACTCTTGTACTACCCATATCATCAATATTAATCAAGTAGGACGTAGGATTTTACCTCCATCGAGAGGGCCCGAACCTGGGTAAAACTTCGTGTCCCTTGCCTCCTGTTACCATCCGGCCTAGACGCACAGTTCGGGACCCCCTACCCGAGATCCGCCGGTTTTGACACCGACATTGGTGCTTTCATTGAGAGTTCCTCTGTGTCGTCACCGTCAGGCTTGATGGCTCCTACGATCATCAATGGCGAGGCAGTCCAGGGTGAGACCTTCCTCCCCGGACAGATCTTCGTCTTCGGTGGCTTCACACCGCGGGCCAATTCACTTGGCCATTTGGAGCAGATCGAAAGCTATTCCCCTGGCCGTCAGGTCAGATTTGGAAGTTTAAACTACACGGCTAACATCCGCGGGGACTTGATCTTCGATGGATTCGAGCCACTGCCGAGCGCGCCACACTGTCACGACGAGCATGATCTAGCTCTGCCGCCGAACAGTGCCCTGGAGGCCGCACCCGCATCAGCTTCGACCCTTAATTCGGAGCCAACTGCGCCGATCGAGGATGGGTGGTTGGACGCCGCCTCGGGGGCTGCGATCCCAACGGTGATCGAGCTGAACACCAGCCCCGCACTCTGCGAGACTCGTGACTCCAAGGAGCCGGACTCCTCTCCGGACTCCGAACCCTCCGCGCCCCTACCGATCGAATCCGATTGGGCGCCGATTATGGATTTTACTGCCGCGGACATCTTTCAGCACTCGCCTTTCGGCGATATTCTGAAGACACTGAAGTCTCTCTCTTTATCAGGAGAGCTCTGGCCGGACTACGGTCAGCAAGGTTGGGATTCAGACCATGAAGAAATTCAAAGCCCACCCACCACCCACTTTGTAGCCACTATCGACGACTTAACCGACATGCTCGACTTCGACTCCGAAGACATCGACGGTATGGACGCCGATGAAGGAGACGATGAAGAACCAGCACCTATCAGGCCCTGGAAAGCCACCTCGTCATATGACATATACATGGTGGACACCCCAAAAGAAGGAGATGATGATGGAACAGCGGAGGATGACACCTCCAAGAGACAGCCTAAGCGCCGGCGTCAGCGGCACCGCTCAAAATCCCGCCAAAACAAATACGGTGATTCCAGCACGAGAGATAATAATACTCCAGAAAGTGCCGAAGAAAACCCCCTCCAGCAAGATTTAGCATGGGAGGATGGAGAAACCATCCCTCATGAGAGAGCGGTAGACAGAGAGGTCGAGGACGATAATTATATGCCTCCCTCCGAAGACGAAGCAAGCCTCGACAACGACGAATTCGTCGTGCCAGAGGATCCTGTCGAGCAAGAGCGTTTTCAACGCAGGCTTATGGCCACGACAAGAAGCCTCAAGAAAAAACAGCAGCAACTTAGAGCCGATCAAGATTTGCTAGTCGACAGATGGACTGAAGTCCTTGCGGCCGAAGAGCATAAACTCGAACGCCCCTCCAAGAGCTACCCAAAGCGCAGGTTGCTACCCCGATTAGAGGAGGAAGCACTTGATGCGGCCGACCGGCCACCTCGTGGCCGCGACAGAGAGGCCTCTTGGCCCTCCACTCAAGCCGCTCCCCGTATCAAGGCACGGGAATATGCACCGGACTTACGAGATATGTTGGAGGACAAGGCAAGGCAAACAAGATCGATCTACGGATCGCGTGGGCGCCCCACGGCTCGAGACGGTAACCGTCACGCCGGCCACAAATTCGGTAGGGCCGAACACAGTAGACAAAGCTCATTGGATCTACGTCGTGATATAGCCCAGTACAGAGGCGCCGCACACCCACTATGCTTCACAAATGAAATAATGGATCATCAAATCCCCGAGGGTTTCAAACCCGTAAATATCGAATCATATGATGGCACAACAGATCCTGCGGTATGGATCGAGGATTATCTCCTTCATATCCACATGGCCCGCGGCGATGATTTCCACGCCATCAAATACCTCCCACTCAAGCTTAAAGGACCAGCTCGGCATTGGCATAATAGCTTGCCAACAGGATCAATCAGTTGTTGGGAGGACCTGGAAGCTGCATTCCTCGACAATTTCTAGGGCACTTATGTGCGACCCCCAGACGACGATGACCTAAGTCACGTAATTCAGCAGCCAGAGGAATCGGCCAGGCAATTCTGGACACAGTTCCTAACAAAGAAAAATCAAATAGTCGACTGTCCGAATGCTGAGGCCCTAGCAGCCTTCAAGCACAATATCCGTGATTAGTGGCTTGCCCGGCACCTTGGACAGGAAAAGTCGAAGTCTATGGTAGCACTCACGACACTCATGACCCGCTTTTGCGTGGGAGAAGACAACTGGCTTGCTCATAACAACAATATGACCAAGAACCCTGGTAATTCGGATACCAGGGACAGTAGTGGCAGGTCGCGTCGCAACAAGCAGAAGCGCCGCATTAATGGCGACAATGCGGAGGATATGGCAGTTAATGCCGGATTCAGAGGCTCTAAATCTGGTCAGCGGAAAAAGTCATTCAAAAGGAATCCTAGGGGCCCGTCCAGTTTGGACCGAATACTCGACCGCTTGTGCCAGATACATGGCACCCCCGAAAAGCCGGCCAATCACACCAACAGGGATTGTTGGATGTTCAAGCAGGTAGGCAAGTTAAACGCCGAAAATGAAGACAAGGGGATGCATAGCGATGACGACGAGGAGCCCCGGCCGCCGAACAACAGTGGAGAGAAGGGTTTCCCCCCACAAGTGCGGACGGTGAACATGATATACGCAACCCACGTCCCCAAAAGGGAGCGGAAGCGCGCGTTAAGGGACGTATACGCGGTAGAGCCAGTCGCCCCAAAGTTCAACCCATGGTCCTCCTGCCCGATCACCTTTGATCGAAGGGACCATCCCACTAGCATCCGTCATGGCAGATTTGCCGCGTTGGTTCTAGACCCAATTATTGACGGATTTCATCTCACTAGAGTCCTTATGGACGGCGGCAGTAGCCTGAACATGCTTTACCAGGATACAGTGCGGAAAATGGGCATAGATCCCTCGAGGATTAAGCCCACCAAAACGACCTTTAAAGGCGTAATACTAGGTGTAGAGGCCAACTGTACAGGCTCAGTCACACTTGAAGTGGTCTTCGGATCTCCGGATAATTTCCGAAGCGAGGAGTTAATCTTCGACATAGTCCCATTCCGAAGTGGCTATCACGCACTGCTCGGGCGAACCGCATTCGCCAAGTTCAATGCGGTACCGCACTACGCATGCCTTAAGCTCAAGATGCCAGGCCCTCGAGGAGCAATTACGATCAATGGAAACACCGAACGCTCCCTCCGAACGGAGGAGCACACGGCGGCCCTTGAAGCGGAAGTACAAAGCATCCTCTCCAGGCAGTTCTCCAGTCCGGCCATTAAATGACTGGACACCGTCAAGCGCGCCCGGAGTAACCTACAACAAGACCACCTGGCACAATCCGAGCAGGCATAGCAATGCGGCCCCAACCCCAGCCCTCGCAAAAATGCGACACCAGTACTTCGCGTACATAACTATGCTCTAGAAATACCATGGGTACAGGGGAAGGGGCACCATCACGGCACGCCCGAAACACAGCTTAAACCGCACCAGGAGCTACCGATTTTTTAATTTTCTCTTACTTTCAGGACTCCACACTTTGGAAGGCATGTTCGGCAGTTCAATTGCCGCACAAACGATGCAAGAACCAGGGAAGCAGACAAGCCACGTCGCATTACGGAATTCCCAGGTTGTTTCTATCATGAGCAGTATACCTGTTTCACATACTATTCCGCAGCTTGCCCCTGGAACGGACATGTTACATAGTCCAACCTTTTGCTTATCGCATTATTTGTATCGTTCTGCTTTGATCACAGCCATCTTTAATAAACAGTGCATAGCTTTTGTCTATTTTTGCATTACTCTTTTTTTAATATATGTTCCTTAACGACATGTTGCATCCGTACACTTTGGTACGACCAAAATACACCAGGGGCTTTAGTACCCCTCAATATGGTGTGAGAAGTCCGAACACTTTAACAAGTGCGGCACCCCGAACTTATAGCATTATATGCATCGGCTCCGATTCATGTCTTGGGTCAATAGTTGGGTTTGCCCGGCTCCTATGTTTTGGTGCCTTACGTTCCGCTATATCGGCTAAGGTAGCACTAGGAGAACCACTGCGATTGTGCCCCAGTTGAGCTGGGTCGAGCACCTCAGTGGAGAAAGCTAAAACTAACTGTCATGATGAAGTGAGAGTTGGTCGCTGTTCGAGAGGTTTTTCGAGTCCCTAACGACTTATGCCGCTTAGAGCGAGGAGCCGGCTCTTTCCGGCCAAGGCGTGGATAGCGCCCCGAACTCGGTCTTCCGAATACCAGGGGCTTCGCCGAAATTTAAAATTATAAAATTCTATGGCTAAGTGAGAGTGTTCACGCATTATAGTCCGATTGCCTTGTTTGTTGGGCTGAGCGCCTCCCTCGAAGGACCCAAACATGGGAAAAAGAGCGCTCAGGTTTATCCCCGAACACCCCAGCACTAGCGGCACAGGGGCAGAAGCCGACGACATCTCTTAGAATTGATAAACAGCCGCACAGAAGGTAATATTTTAAATTCCAAACAACATTCCTTAGCGCATATGAACAAGTTTTCAGCGCACAGGACAAAACGAGCAAGTTTCACTCAAAAATTACATCCCTAGAACACTCATCCGCCACAAGGCAGGCACCCTTCAGAACATCCTTATAATAATTCTCGGGCTTGCGATGCTCTTTCCCCGGCGGTGGCCCATCCTTCACAAGCTTCTCAGCATCCAGCTTGCCCCAGTGCACCTTAGCACGGGCAAGGGCCCTACGGGCACCTTCAATGCAGACGGAGCGCTTGATGACTTCGAGCCTTGGACAGGCCTCCACCAGCCGCCGCACCAGCCCGAAATAGCTCCCAAGCAGAGCCCCTCCAAGCCACAGCCGAACTATGAGGTCCTTCATAGCCTTTTCGGCCGCCTTGTGGAGCTCGACCAGTTGCTTCAGCTGGTCGCTCAGGGGCACGGGGTGTCCGGCCTCAGCATACTGAGACCAGAACACCTTCTCTGTCGAGCTGCCCTCCTCGTCTCGATAGAATGCGGCGGCATCGGACACACTCTGGGGAAGATCTGCGAACGCTCCTGGAGAGCTCCGGATTCGGGTAAGTAACAAGTAACTCATGTTTATGTGTTTGCTTTGCATAAAGAATGCCTTACCCGCTGCTATCTTCTTCACCTCCTCCAACTCCTGGAGGGTCTTCTGGGATTCGTCCTTGGCAGACTTGGCATTTTCAATAGCCATCGTGAGCTCGGACGCTCGCGTCTTTGAGTCAAGCTCCAAACTCTCATGTTTTTCCATGAGAGCCTGGAGCTCTTCCTGTACCTTGCCAATCTCGGCCTCATACTTCTCCCGCTCGGTGCGCTCCGTGGCCGCCCTCTTCTCGGCCTCGACCAGCGCTTTCTTAAGGGTCGCCACCTCAGACGTGGCCCCTACAATAGCCACGATAATCCTGTCATTTTTTGCAATTGCATCTTTTTATATATATTTAAACAAGGTATTTCTTACCTTCATTGTCCTCGAGCTGCTTCTTGGCACGCCCGAGCTCTTGCTCGGACCGCTCGAGGCTCTAGTGTGTCCACTTCCATAGTCAGTGCGGCGGACGCAAGCAGAGAAGCCTGCATATGCATATTGACTCCTTTTTGTTAGACTCCTACGAATTTTATTTGATCCTCTATTCGACTTTTCTTCTCGAACGCCAAACAGAGCATCAGGGGCTACTGTCTATGCGGTAATATTATTTACACATTCTTTACTTACCTCAAAGCCTGTTAAAAGGCTAGTACAAGCTTCAGTCAGTCCGCTCTTGGCGGACTGAACCTTCTGGACCACCGCACTCATAATGGTGCGGTGCTCCTTGTCGATGGAGGCGCCTTGGAGCGCCTCCAACAGGTTGTCCGGTGCCTCCGGTTGGACGGGGGTCACCGGCACGGTGGGCTTGCTCCTCTTGGAAGGAGGTCCCCCGCTAGACTCTGGAACCTTTGAAGGTTCCGAAGCGGTGTCCGTCCTAGAGCCGGACTTGGAGCCCTGGGGGGTTTCATCCCCTTTACTCCTGGAGTCCGGGAGGTTGCCTTGCGGAGCCTCCAGGACCACCTCCTCCCGGCTGGGAACCTGTTGGGACAACACTTCGGTGTCGTCCGTAGGGCGGGGGGAGGAAGCCGTTGGAAGCAAGTTCACATCCGACGAGTCCAGTGAGCCGCTCGACGACGCGTCGAGCCGGTCTTTGGGTGTGCTGCATAAACATATTCGACATAAGGGAAAGCTGTGCAATAAATGAATACTATGAATTACTCTGGTATCCGGATACTTACGATTTTGCCAGGGGCTTGGCCCTGGGCAGCCACTCCTCTCCGCCGTCGTCGGCGTCGGTGGAGTAGTCCGGAGGAAGGGTTTTCCCCTTCTTGGACCCTTCGGCCTCCCCAGAGAGGTCGGCCTTCCTTTTCTTCTCTCCTCCCGCTGGAGGGGGAGAGGTCTCTTCTTCTTCCTCCTCGTCTTCATGGGAGGAATGAGCCTCGGAACCGTCGGATGATGGATCCGACACCTCCTGGCGCCGGGCACTCTTTCGAGTCCCCGTGGCCTTTTTCGTAGCCTTCTTCTCCGGCACCACATAGGGTGCCGGAACCAGCAGCTTCGCCAAGCGAGCATCCGCTGGGCCTTCGGGCAAAGGAGCCGGACAGTTGATCTATCCCTACGTCACCTGCCAATCCTGTCAAAGGTAAGGGAGCTTAGATCCCGCATGGAGTCAAACTATGAAAAACTGATACCCTGTAAAAGAAAAAAACAGCTTACCGCTTGAGCGTGACACTGCATATTGAATCTGCGATCCTCGGTAGTGGATGTGGGGGCCTCGGCGCCCTTGAAAAGCACCTTCCAGGCATCTTCGTACGTCGTGTCGAAGAGCCTGCTCAGAGTTTGGTGCCGCGCCAGGTCGAACTCCCTTGAAAGCCCGTTGTTGACACGGGAGGATCAGGCGGATGAGCATAACCTGGACAACATTGACAAGTTTGAGCTTCTTGTCCACCAGGGTTTGGATGCATGTTTGGAGTCCGGTCATCTCTCCTTTTTTACCCCACGACAGGCCCGTCTCCTTCCAGGAGGTGAGCCGCGTAAGGGGTCCGGATCGAAACACAGGGGCTGCGACCCATTCAGGGTCGGGCGGCTCGATGATGTAAAACCACCCCGATTGCCACCCCTTCAGGGTCTCCATAAAGGAGCCCTCGAGCCATAAGACGTTGGCTATCTTGCCCACCATGGCGCCTCCGCACTCCGCCTGGTTGTCGCGCACCACCTTCGGCTTGACATTGAAAGTCTTGAGCCATAGGCCGAAATGGGGGCGGATGCGGAGGAAAGCCTCGCACACGACGATGGACGCCGAGATGTTGAGGATGAAGTTCGGGGCCAGATCGTGGAAATCTAGGCCATAGTAGAACATGAGCCCCCGGACAAATGGGTGGAGGGGGAAGCCCAGTCCGCGGAGGAAATGGGGGAGGAACACCACCCTCTCATGGGGCCTAGGGGTGGGGATGAGCTGCCCCTTTTTGGGAAGCCGGTACGCAATGTCATTATACAAGTATCCGGCCTTCCTCAGTTTTTTGATGTGTCCCTCCTTGACGGAGGAGACCATCCACTTGCCTCCCGCTCCGGACATGGCTGGAGAAGGTTGAGGTGGGGAATGCGGACTTGGGCGCTGGAGCTCGAGTGCGCGAGAATGGATAAGCAAGGGAGGAAGAAGGCGTAGGTGAAAAGGTGGATCCTTGTCCCCTTATATGGGTGGATGCAACTACGTGTCCCCACCAGCCGGGATGATGAAGATGGCCACCGGAGAGGGATTCCCCCTCCGGCAGGGTGCCGGAATGGGTCTAGATTGGTTTTCAGTGGCTACGGAGTCTTCTGGCGGCGGAACTCCCGGTCTATTGTGCTCCCTGAAGTTTTTAGGGTATATGGGTATATATAGGAGGAAGAAGTACGTCGGTGGATCTCCGGGATGTCCACGAGGCAGGGGGCCTGCCCAGGGGGTGGGCGCGCCCCCACCCCCGTGGGCAGCCCGGGACTCTCCTGGTCCATCTCCGATACTCCGTGGGCTTCTTCTGGTCCAAAAATAATTTTCGTGAAGTTTTAGGTCAATTGGACTCCGTTTGATTTTCCTTTTCTGCAATACTCTAAAACAAGGAAAAAACAGAAACTGGCACTGGGCTCTAGGTTAATAGGTTAGTCCCAAAAATCATATAAAATAGCATATAAATGCATATAAAACATCCAAGGTTGATAATATAATAGCATGGAACAATCAAAAATTATAGATACGTTGGAGACGTATCAGCATCCCCAAGCTTAATTCTTGCTCGTCCTCGAGTAGGTAAATGATAAAAACAGAATTTTTGATGTGGAATGCTACCTAACATATTTATCCATGTAATCTTCTTTATTGTGGCAAGAATATTCAGATCCACAAGATTCAAGACAAAAGTTTAATATTGACATAGAAATAATAACACTTCAAGCATACTAACTAAGCAATTATGTCTTCTCAAAATAGCATGGCCAAAGAAAGCTATCCCTACAAAATCATATAGTCTGGCTATGCTCCATCTTCACCACACAAGGTATTTAAATCATGCACAACCCTGATGACAAGCCAAGCAATTGTTTCATACTTTTGATGTTCTCAACCTTTTTCAATCTTCACGCAATACATGAGCGTGAGCCATGGACATAGCACTATAGGTGGAATAGAATGGCGGTTGTGGAGAAGACAAAAAGGAGAAGATAGTTTCAAATCAACTAGGCTTATCAACGGGCTATGGAGATGCCCATTAATAGATATCAATGTGAGTGAGTAGGGATTGCCATGCAACAGATGCACTAGAGCTATAAGTGTATGAAAGCTCAAAAAGAAACTAAGTGGGTGTGCATCCAACTTGCTTGCTCACGAAGACCTAGGGCATTTTGAGGAAGCCCATCATTGGAATATACAAGCCAAGTTCTATAATGAAAGATTCCCACTTGTATATGAAAGTGAAAACATAGGAGACTCTCTATCATGAAGATCATGGTGATACTTTGAAGCACAAGTGTGGTAAAAGGATAGTAGCATTGCCCCCTCTCTCTTTTTCTCTCAATTTTTTATTTTTATTTTTTTATTTGGGCCTTTTCTCTCCTTTTTTATGGCCTCTTTTTTTAGTCCAGAGTCTCATCCCGACTTTTGGGGGAATCTTAGTCTCCATCAACCTTTCCTCACTGGGACAATGCTCTAATAATGATGATCATCACACTTTTATTTACTTACAACTCGATTCTTAGAAAAAATATGACTCTATATGAATGCCTTCGGCGGTGTACCGGGATGTGCAATGACTCATGAGTGACATGTATGAAAGAATTATGAATGGTGGCTTTACCACAAATACAATGTCAACTACATGATCATGCATAGCAATATGACAATGATGGAGCGTGTCATAATAAACTGAACGGTGGAAAGTTGCATGGCAATATATCTCAGAATGGCTATGGAAATGCCATAATAGGTAGGTATGGTGGCTGTTTTGAGGAAGATATAGGGTGGGTTTATGGTACCAGCGAAAGTTGCGCGGTACTAGAGAGGCTAGCAATGGTGGAAGGGTGAGAGTGCGTGTAATCCATGGACTCAACATTAGTAAAAAAAACTCACATACTTACTGCAAAAATCTATTAGTTATCGAGACAAAGTACTACACGCATGCTCCTAGGGGGATTGGTAGGAAAATACCATCGCTCGTCCCCGACCGCCACTCATAAGGAAGACAATCAATAAATAAATCATGCTCCGACTTTATCACATAACGATTCACCATACGTGCATGCTACGGGAATCACAAACCAACACAGGTATTTATCAAATTCACAAATACTTAACTAGCATGACTCTAATATCACCATCTTCATATCTCAAAACAATCGTCAAGTATCAAACTTCTCATAGTATTCAATGCACTTTATATGAAAGTTTTTATTATATCCCTCTTGGATCCCATCATATTAGTACTAAATTCATAACCAAAGCAAATTACCATGCTGTTTAAGACTCTCGAAATAATATAAGTGAAGCATGAGAGTTCAACAATTTCTTCAAAATAAAACCACCGCCGTGCTCTAAAATATATAAGTGAAGCGCTAGAGAAAAAGACAAACTACTCCAAAAGATATAAGTGAAGATCAATGAGTAGTTGAATAATTATGCAACTATGTGAAGACCCTCTAACATTTAAGAATTTAAGATCTTGGTATTTTATTCAAACAACAAGAAAATAAAATAAAATAAAATGACGCTCCAAGCAAAACACATATCATGTGGTGAATAAAAATATAGCTCCAACTAAAGTTACCGATGAACGAAGACGAAAGAGGGGATGCCATCCAGGGCATCCCCAAGCTTAGGCTCTTGGTTGTCCTTGAATATTACCTTGGGATGCCTCGGGCATCCCCAAGCTTAGGCTCTTGCCACTCCTTATTCCATAGTCCATCGAATCTTTACCCAAAACTTGAAAACTTCACAACACAAAACTTAACAGAAAACTCATGAGCTCCGTTAGCGAAAGAAAAGAAAACACCACTTCAAGGTACTGTAATGAACTCATTCTTTATTTATATTGGTGTTAAGCCTACTGTATTCCAACTTCTCTATGGTTTATAAACTCTTTTACTAGCCATAGATTCATCAAAATAAGGAAACAACACATGAAAAACAGAATCTGTCAAAAACAGAACAGTCTGTAGTAATCTGTAACTAACGCAAACTTCTGGAACCCCAAAAATTATAAAATAAATTGATGGACGTGAGGAATTTATCTATTAATCATATGCAAAAATAATTAACTAAATAACACTCTCCAATAAAAAATGGCAGCAATACTCGTGAGCGCTAAAGTTTCTGTTTTTTTACAGCAAGATCAACAAGACTTTCCCCAAGTCTTCCCAACGGTTCTACTTGGAACAAACACTAATTAAAACATAAAAACTCAATCATAACAGAGGCTAGATAAATTATTTATTATAAACAAGAACAAAAATCAATGAACAAAAATAAAAATTGGGTTGCCTCCCAACAAGCGCTATCGTTTAACACCCCTAGCTAGGCATGATGATTTCAATGATGCTCACATAAAAGATAAGAATTGAAATATAAAAAGAGCATCATGAAGAATATGACTAGTACATTTAAGTCTAACCCACTTCCTATGCATAGGGATTTTGTGAGCAAACAACTTGTGGGAACAATAATCAACTAGCATAGGAAGGCAAAACAAGCATAACTTTAAAACTTTAAGCACATCGAGAGGAAACTTGATATTATTGCAATTCCTACAGGCATATGTTCCTCCCTCATAATAATTTTCAGTAGCTTCATGAATGAATTCAACAATATAACTATCACATAAAGCATTCTTTTCATGATCTACAAGCATAGAAAATTTACTACTCTCCACATAAGCAAGATTCTTCTTATTCGGAATAGTAGTGTGAGCAAACTCAACAAAATAATTATCATGTGAGGCATAATCCAATTGAAAACTAAAATCATGATGACAAGTTTCATGGTTATCATTATTCTTTATAGCATACATGTCATCACAATAATCATCATAGATAGCAACTTTGTTCTCATAATCAATTGGAACCTCTTCCGAAATAGTGGAATCATTGCTAAATAAAGTCATGACCTCTCCAAATACACTTCCATCAATATAATCATCAAAAATAGGAGGCATGCTATCATCAAAATAAATTTGTTCATCAAGACTTTGGGGACAAAAAATATCATCTTCATCAAACATAGCATCCCCAAGCTTGTGGCTTTGCATATCATTAGCATCATGGATATTCAAAGAATTCATACTAACAACATTGCAATCATGCTCATCATACAAGGATTTAGTGCCAAACATTTTAATGCATTCTTCTTCTAACACTTTGGCACAATTTTCCTTTCCATCATACTCACAAAAGATATTAAAAAGATGAAGCGTATGAGGCAAACTCAGTTCCATGTTTTTTTAGTTTTCTTTTATAGACTAAACTAGTGATAAAACAAGAAACAAAAAGGTTCGATTGCAAGACCTAAATATACCTTCAATCACTAACCTCCCCGGCAATGGCGCCAGAAAAGAGCTTGATGTCTACTACACAACCTTCATCTTGTAGACGTTGTTGGGCCTCCAAGTGCAGAGGTTTGTAGGACAGTAGCAAATTTCCCTCAAGTGGATGACCTAAGGTTTATCAATCCGTAGGAGGCATAGGATGAAGATGGTCTCTCTCAAGCAACCCTGCAACCAAATAACAACGAGCCTCTTGTGTCCCCAACACATCCAATACAATGGTAAATTGTATATGTGCACTAGTTCGGTGAAGAGATGGTGATACAAGTGGTATCTGGATGGTAGATAAAGGTTTTTGTAATTTGAAAATATAAATACAGCAAGGTAACTAAAGATAAAAGTGAGCACAAACGGTATTGCAATGTGTTGAAACAAGGCCTAGGGTTCATACTTTCACTAGTGCAAGTTCTCTCATCAATAATAACATAATTGGATCATATAACTGTCCCTCAACATGCAACAAAGAGTCACTCCAAAGTCACTAATGACGGAGAACAAACGAAGAGATTATGGTAGGGTACAAAACCACCTCAAAGTTATCCTTTATGATCGATCTATTCAAGAGTCCGTAGTAAAATAACATGAAGCTATTCTTTCCGTTCAATCTATCCTAGAGTTTGTACTTAGAATAACACCTTAAGAAAAGGGAACAACATATATTCCAACATCGGAATAGTTCCGAGGTGTATCGTGTATTTCCCGAAGTACTGAGGGGTTACCGGAACCCCCCAGGGGATTATTGGGCCTCATGGGCCTATTGGTGGAAGAGAGGAGGCAGGCCAAGGCAGGGCGCCCCCCAGCCCAAACCAAATTGGACTAGGGGGCCGGCCCCCCTTTCCTTCTCTCCTCCCTCACCTTCCCCCTTCTCCTTGTTGGAATAGGAAAGGGGGGCTGAATCCAACTTGGAGTAGGATTGCCCCCCATGGCGCGCCTCCTCCCCTTGGCCGGCCACCTCCTCCCTCCCCCCATTATATACGTGGGAGGGGGCACCCCAAAGGCACACCAAAGTTTCTCTTAGCCGTGTGCGGTGCCCCCTCCACAGAAACACACCTCAGTCATATCGTTGCAGTGCTTAGGAGAAGCCATGCGCCGGTAACTTCATCATAACCGTCACCACGCCGTTGTGCTGCTGAAACTCTCCCTCGACTGTAGCTGGATCAATAGTTCGAGGGACGTCACCGAGCTGAACGTGTGCAGATCATGGAGGTGCTATACGTTTGGTACTTGATCGGTTGGATCGCGAAGACGTTCGACTACATCAACCGCGTTGCTTAACGCTTCCGCTTTCGGTCTACGAGGGTACGTAGACACACTCTCCCCTATTGTTGCTATGCATCTCCTAGATAGATCTTGCGTGATCGTAGGATTTTTTTTGAAATACTGTGTTCCCCAACAGGAAAACGACGCAAATCATCGTCACTGACTAACCACACCGGAGTTGGATCTTCACGCGGAACTCTGACAAGGAGAGGAGATCCAGGACAACATCTTCAAGAAGATAGCGGTGTTGGGGAATGTAGCATTCAATTTCAAAAAAATTCATATGATCACGCTAGATCTATCTAGGAGATGCATAGCAACGAGAGGGGGAGAGTGTGTCCACGTACCCTCGTAGACCGAAAGCGGAAGCGTTAGGTTAACGCGGTTAATGTAGTCGAACGTCTTCGCGATCCAACCGATCAAGTACCGAACGTACGGCACCTCCGAGTTCAGCACACATTCATCTCGATGATGTCCCTCGAACTCTTGATCATTCAGAGGGTCGAGGGAGAGTTTTGTTAGCACGACGGCGTGGTGACGGTGATGGTGATGTGATCCACGCAGGGCTTTGCCTAAGCACTACCTGAATATGACTGAAGGAGTAAACCGTGGAGAGAGACACCACACATGGCTTGGAACAATTGGTGTGTCTTCAAGGTGTGCCCTGCCCATGTATATAAAGGAGGGAGAGGAGGAGGCCGGCCACCAGGGGCGCTCCAAGGGGGGGGGTCCTACTAGGACTACACTCCTAGTAGGATTCACCCCTTTTTTCCTTCTCATGGAGGGGGGTAGAGGGAAGGGAGAGGGAAGAGGAGAAGGAAAGGGGGCGCGGCCACCCCTTGTGGGCTGCCTTCCCTCTCCCCTATGGCCCATGAAGGCCCATTACTTCCCCGGGGGGTTCCGATAACCCCTCGGTTCTCCGATAAATATCAATCTTTACCTCTCGACCATTTCGAGACTCCTCGTCATGCCCGTGATCTCATCCGGGACTCCGAACAATCTTCGGTCACCAAAACACATAACTCATAATACAAATCGTCATCGAACGTTAAGCATGTGGACCCTACGGCTTCGAGAACTATGTAGACATGACCGAGACACATCTCTGGTCAATAACCAATAGTGGAACATGGATGCTCATATTGGTTCCTACATATTCTACGAAGATCTTTATCGGTCAAACCGCAATGAAGAGATACGTTATTCCCTTTGTCATCGGTATGTTACTTGCCCGAGATTTGATCGTCAGTATCATCATACCTAGTTCAATCTCGTTACTAGGAAGTCTCTTTACTCATTCCGTAATACATCATCTCGCAACTAACTCATTAGTCACATTACTTGCAAGGCTTATTATGATGTGCATTACCGAGAGAGCCCAGAGATTCCTCTCCGATACTCGGAGTGACAAATCCTAATCTCGATCTATGCCAACCCAACAAACACCTCCGGGATACCTGTAGAGCATCTTTATAATCACCGAGTTACATTGTGACATTTGATAGCACACAAGGTATTCCTCCAGTATCCGGGAGTTGCATAATCTCAGAGTCGAAGGAATATGTATTTGACACGAGTAAAGCAATTGCAATAAAATTGAACGATCAACATGCTAAGATAACAGATGGGTCTTGTCCATCACATCATTCTCCTAATGTTGTGATCCCATTCATCAAATGACAACACATGTCTATGGTTAGGAAACTTAACCATCTTTGATTGACGAGGTAGTCTAGTAGAGGCTTACTAGGGACACAGTGTTTTGTCTATGTATCCACATATGTATCATGTTTCCGGTTAATACAATTCTAGCATGAATAATAAACATTTATCATGATATAAGGAAATATGAAATAACAACTTTAGTATTGCCTCTAGGGCATATTTCCTTCAAGCAGTGCCTGTGAGCATCGCCATCTTCAGAGCAAATAAGCAGAGCTTTTGCTTGGCACCTCGCCCGGGTCATCATGAGGCCCCTAGGGCAAGCGTGTGATGTTTGCTCGAACTACGTCAGTATTTCCCCAAAGAGGAAGGGATGATGCAGCACAACAACGGTAGGTATTTCCCTCAGTGATGAGACCAAGGTTATCGAACTAGTAAGAAAACCACGCAACACAATGTGAACGGCACCTATACACAAATTACAAATGCTCGCAACCCGACGTATTAAAGGGGTTGTCATTCCCTTTCGGGGAACGGCGCCAGAAATTGGCAAACAGACGTGACAAAAATATGATAGATGGGATAAATAGATCTCGAATAAAATAAAGTGCAGCAAGGTATTTTTGTATTTTTGGTTTAATAGATCTGAAAATAAAAGCAAATAAAAATATATCGCAAAGGCAAATATGATAAAGAAGAGACCCGGGGCCGTAGGTTTCACTAGTGGCTTCTCTCGAGAAAAATAGCAAACAATGGGTAAATGAATTACTGTTGGGCAATGGATAGAACTTCAAATAATCATGACGATATCGAGGCAATGATCATTATATAGGCATCACGTCCAAGATTAGTAGACCGACTCCTGCCTGTATCTACTACTATTACTCCACACATCGACCGCTATCCAGCATGCATCTAGTGTATTAAGTTCATGGAGAAAGGGAGTAATGCAATAAGAATGATGGCATGATGCAGACAAGATCTATTTATGTAGAAATAGACCCCATCTTGGTACCCTTAATGGCGATGATACATACGTGTCGGTTCCCCTTCTGTCACTGGGATCAAGCACCGTAAGATCGAACCCATCACAAAGCACCTCTTCCCATTGAAAGATAAATATATCAAGTTGGCCAAACAAAACCCAAATATCGGAGAAGAAATATGAGGCTATAAGAAATCATTCATATAAGAGATCAAAGAAGACTCAAATAACTTTCATGGATAAAAAGATAGATCTAATCATAAATACAAAGTTCATCTGATCCCAACAAACACACCGCAAAAAGAGTTACATCATATAAACCTCCAAGAGACCATTGTATTGAGAATCAAACGAGAGAGAGGAAGCCATCTAGCTACTAACTACAGACCTGTAGGTCTACAAAGAAATACTCACGCATCATCGGAGAGGCACCAATGGACATGATGAACCCGTCTGTGATGGTGTCTAGATTGGATCTGGTGTTTCTGGAACTTGCGGCAGCTGAAATTGATTTTCGTCGACTCCCCTAGGGTTTCTGGAATATTGGGGTATTTATAGAGCAAAGAGGCGGTTTGGGAGGCCACCTTGGTGGGCACAATCCACCAGGGCGCGCCTAGGCCTCCAGGCGCGCCCAGCAGACTCGTTTCAAAAATTATAGATACGTTGGAGATGTATCAGCATCCCCAAGCTTAATTCCTGCTCGTCCTCGAGTAGGTAAATGATAAAAACAGAATTTTTCATATGGAATGCTGCCTAACATGTTCATCACATATTCTTTTCTTTATAGCAAGGACATTTGGACTTTTATATGGTTCAAAGCAATAGTCTAGTTTTTACTTAAGGACTGAAATTAATACTCAAGCATATCAACAAGCAACCATGTCTTTCAAAATATCAACGCTAAAATAAGTTATCCCTAGCCCATTATGCTCAATCATTGATCCATTCATGAAAGACACTCACATATTAGCTACACCCAATGCTCAAGTACGATCATAGTGCCCCTTAGTTGGTGCTTTATAAGAGAAGATGGAGACTCAAGTTAAAATTAAAAATTGCATAAAGTAATAGAAAAGGCCCTTCATAGAGGGAAGTAGGGATTTATATAGGTGCCAGAGCTCAAAGCGAAAAAGATACAGATAAAAACATTTTGGGAGGCATGCTTTTCCTATCAACGAGAACGATCGAGTAGTTCCCAATACTTTCCATGCTAGATATATCATAGGCGGTTCCCAAACAGAAATTAAAGTTTATTCATTTTCAACCATACTTTCACTTTCCATGGCTACCCGCATCCACGGGTGCCTTTCATACCAACACTTTCCAAGGAATTTATTATTTGACAACATAAAGTAAATTCATTTTTCATTTCGGGACTGGGCATCCCTAATACCTTTGCCTTACTCTCGTTCAATGAGAAGTGAATGAACACTCGTCGTGAGAATAACATATCTAGCATGGAAATATATTAGCCACCCCTACCGTTTCATGAGCGGTACGGGCACACAAAAGAGAAATTTATTTTAAAAATTAGAGATGGCACATACAAATTTGCTTAGAACGGCACAGAAATACCGTATATAGGTAGGTATGGTGGACCCATGTGGCAAAATGGGTTTAAAGGATTTTGGATGCACAAGTAGTGATCATACTTAGTGCAAATTGAAGGCTAGCAAAAGATTGAGAAGTGACCAACCAAGAAACAAAAAATCTCATAAGCGAGCATTGAGCATAATTAACACCAAATAATACACTGCAAGTAGGATGTAATTTCAATGCATAACTATTGACTTTCGTGCTTGCATAGGGAATCACAAACCTTAACACCAATATTCTTACTAAAGCATAATTACTCATCAAAATGACTCACATATCACATCATCACATTGCAAAACTATTACAAGGAAGCAAGTTTATTTTGTCCAATGATCTTCATGAAAGTTTTTATTATATCCTCCTTGGATATCTATCACTTTGGAACTAATTTTCATGTGTTGCTTTTGATAAGCTCAAACAAATATAAGTGAAGATCATGAGCATAATATTTCTTTTCTCTCAAATAAATTTAAGTGAAGCAAGAGAGAATTTCTAAAAAACATTACTAAATCTCAAATAAATCTAAGTGAAGCATGAGAGCATTTCCTCAAAAATAACAAAGCACACCATGCTCAAAAAGATATAAGTGAAGCACTAGAGCAATTCCATAGCTCATAAAAATTTAAGTGAAGCATAGATAGCAATTCTAACAAGTCATGGCATAATTTTGGCTCTATCAAATAGGTGTGTCCAGCAAGGATTCAAGACTTAAAACAAAAAGTGAAACAAGCAAAGACTCATATCATACAAGACGCTACAAGCAGAAACTCATAGTATGTGACAAATAAAAATACAGCTTCGAGTAAAATACCAATGGTCATTAGAAGAAAGAGGGGGTGCCACTGGGGCATCCCCAACCATAGTTGCTTGCTTCTCTTTGGATAATAGCTTGGGATTCCATGGCCATCCCAAATCTTAGACTCTTCTTACTCCATATTCCTTCATCCAGCGTAATATCGCCCAAAACTTGAAAACTTCAATCACACAAAACTCAACAAAACCTTTGTGAGATCTGTTAGTATAAGAAAACAAATCACTACTACAAGTATTTTTGCAAACCCATTCATATTTTATTCTTGCATTATATCTACTGTATTCCAATTTTTCTATGGAAAAACCTCTTCAAAGAAAACCATAGAATCATCAAAACAAGCAGACAACGCAAAGAAAACAGAATCTGTCAAAAACAGAACACTCTATAGCAATTTGGACATTATGAATACTTGTGTAAATCCAAGAATTCTGAAAAATTAGGAACACGTGAGAAATTTCTATATTAATCTTCTCCAGAATGATTTGGTATATTAGCACATGCCTGTTAAAAATGAGAATTATTTTCGTGAGTGCAAAAGTTTTTGTTTTTCAGCAAGATCAAATCAACTATCACCCAACATAATCGTAAAGGCTTTACTTAGCACAAACACTAATTAGAACACAAAAAACAGAATCATAACAGTAGCATAATTTTGCAAAAACTCAAGAACATAAAGCAAAAGACAAAAATAAATTTTATTCATTGGGTTGCCTCCCAACAAGCTATATCGTGTTACGCCCCTAGCTAGGCATAATGCAAGGATCTATGTTTTGTCATCTTTCTCCTTAATTTCCTTAGAGGTATTTTTGTTATGAGGTTTTGTAAAAACAACATAAAATATATTATCCATGGAAACCTTAGCACTATCCAGTTGCTTATCATCATAACCTCTTTGATTTTCGGCAACAATCCAAGAATAATGTTGATTAACATTATTAAAAACTTGTTGGATTATATCTAGAATAGGGATTTCCTTTTTAAGATTGTCATAAAAATTGATTATCCCCAAGCAAATGTCTTAATGCATAATCACTATTATAGAGAATTTCATCTATCCCTGGTTTTTCCCGATTCATACCATAGAAATCAAATATTTCCCTAATTTCCCGTATTATGTAGTCAAACTCATTCATAATAACAAGAGTGGCCAACTTTTTAGCCTTGGGATTGTATATAACGGGAAGCTTAAAATCAATCTTTGCAAGGTAGGATGAGTATAGATAAATTTATTTTCAAGTTTTAGAACTTGTGCTGAAATAGCTTCTGCATTAGATTTAGTCCTCTTAAGTATAGGAACATCATCAAGACTTAAACTTCCAATGCAATTGAAAAATTCTTGGATACGTTCTTTTCCTATAACATTCTCTTGCCCCAAAACAAAATTTTTAGTGTCTAGATTGCCAGATCGTCCAATTTTAGGAGTTAGGCCATCATCTGTTTCTGCCATACCAAAATCACTCATGATTGCAATCAAAAAGATAGACCTGACGAGAAAACGGTGAATGCAAAAGAGGGCGAATAAAATGGCAAATTTTTGTGATGTGTGGGAGAGGAAAATGAGAGGCAAATGTCAAATAATATAAATTGTACGGAGATGAGATTTGTGATTAGGAACCTGGTAGATGTTGATGATGTCTCCCCAGCAACGGTGCCAGAAATTCCTTTTGATGTTTGCTTGAACAACGTCTGTATTTCCCCAAAGAGAAAGGGATGATGCAGCACAACAACGGTAGGTATTTCCCTTAGTGATGGGACCAAGGTTATCGAACCAGTAGGAGAACCACGTAACACTATGTGAACGACACCAAGACAAAAATAACAAATACTCACAACCCGACGTATTATAGGGGTTGTCAATCCCTTTCGAGTAAGGGCGCCAAAAAATGGCAAACGGGCGTGATAAAAATATGATAGATGGGATAAATAGATCTCGAATAAAATAAAGTGCAGCAAGGTATTTTGGTATTTTTGGTTTAATAGATCTGAAAATGAAAGCAAATAAAAATATATCACAAAGGCAAATATGATAAAGAAGAGACCCGAGGGGCGTAGGTTTCACTAGTGGCATCTCTCGAGAAAAATAGTGAACGGTGGGTAAACGAATTACTAGTGGGCAATTGATAGAACTTCAAATAATCATGATGATATCCAGGCAATGATCATTATATAGGCATCACGTCGAAGATTAGTAGACTAACTCCTGCCTCCATCTACTACTATTACTCCACACATCGACCGCTATCCAGCATGCATCTAGTGTATTAAGTTCATGGAGAAATGGAGTAATGCAATAAGAATGATGACATGATGTAGAAAAGATCTATTTATGTAGAAATAGACCCCATCTTGTTATCCTTAATGGCAATGATAGATACGTGTCGATTCCCCTTCTTGAAGGAAATATGCCCTAGAGGCAATAATAAAGTTGTTATTTATATTTCCTTATATCATGATAAATGTTTATTATTCATGCTAGAATTGTATTAACCTGAAACTTAGTACATGTGTGAATACATAGACAAAACAGAGTGTCCCTAGTATGCCTCTACTTGACTAGCTCGTTAATCAAAGATGGTTAAGTTTCCCGACAATAGACATGTGTTGTCATTTGATTAACAGGATCACATCATTAGAGAATGATGTGACGGGCAAGACCCATCCATTAGCTTAGCATAATGATCGTTATGTTTTATTGCTATTGCTTTCTTCAAGACTTATACATATTCCTCTGACTATGAGATTATGCAACTCCCGAATACCGGAGGAACACCTTATGTGCTATCAAATGTCACAACGTAACCGGGTGATTATAAAGATGCTCTACAGGTGTCTCCGAAGGTGTTTGTTGGGTTGGCATAGAACAAGACTAGGATCTGTCACTCCGAGTATCGGAGAGGTATCTTTGGGCCCTCTCGGTAATGCACATCACTATAAGCCTTACAAGCACTGTGACTAATGCGTTAGTTGCGGGACGATGCATTACAGAATGAGCAAAGAGACTTGCCAGTAGCGAGATTGAACTAGGTATGATGATACCCATGATCGAATCTTGGGCAAGCAACAACCGATGACAAAGGGAATAACGTATGTTGTTATTGTGGTTTGACCGACAAACATCTTCATAGAATATGTAGGAACCAATATGAGCATCCAGGTTCCGCTATTGGTTACTGACCGGAGATGTGTCTCGGTCATGTCTACATAGTTCTCGAACCTGTAGGGTCCGCACGCTTAACGTTCAATGCCGTTTTGTATTATGAGTTATGTGATTTGATAACCGAAGTTTGTTCGAAGTCCCGGATGAGATCATGGACATGACGTGGAGTCTCAAAATGGTCGATCCGTAAAGATCGATATATTGGAAGGCTATTGTCGGTGTCAGAACCGGCGGATCTCGGGTAGGGGGTCCCAAACTGTGCGTCTAAGGCGAATGGTAACAGGAGGCAGGGGACACGATGTTTACCCAGGTTCGGGCCCTCTTGATGGAGGTAATACCCTATGTCTTGCTTGATTGTTCTTGATGATATGAATAGTACAAGAGTTGATCTACCACGAGATCAAAGAGGCTATACCCTAGAAGCTAGCCTATGGTATGATTGTCTGTTGTCCTACGGACTAAAACCCTCCGGTTTATATAGACACCGGAGGGGGCTAGGGTTACACAAGGTCGGTTACAAAGGAGGAGATATACATATCCGTATTGCCTAGCTTGCCTTCTACGCCAAGTAGAGTTCCATCCGGACACGGGACGAAGTCTTCAATCTTGTATCTTCATAATCCGACAGTCCGACCAAAGGAAATAGTCCGGTTGTCCGGAGACCCCCTAATCCAGGACTCCCTCAGTAGCCCCCGAACCAGGCTTCAATGACGATGAGGTCCGGCGCGCAGTATTGTCTTCAGCATTGCAAGGCGGGTTCTTCTCCAAATCTTGAATATCTGTAAAGTAGTGTCGGTCTCTTATAAATGTTGGACTTCTATGCTTCTGTGCCCAAAAAGTGCCACCCTCCATGCGTCGAGCGAATGCGAGGAGCCAGGGCGTTTTTACATTCGCCCCCTAGCCAGGTAAATAAATTGTCTATTAAAGGGATGGGGATTCTTAGATCCAATCCACACCCTCCTCCCTCAGCGAAAATCCATCAGAGCATGCTCGGAAAAAATCCATCCCATCATGGCCGACCACCGCAGCTCCTCCTCCCGCCCCGTAGCCCTAAGCCCAGTGATTGGGAGAGGTGTTCCATCCCGCACAGTCGTTTGGTAGAGCTGCAGACCCAGGGATTTCTCCCTCCGGCGTATTTGATCCCCGTCTGAGCCGGGCTCGCCACCTATAATGGCGGGAAGGAAGCGGAGAGCTGTTGGGGATCGTAGCAGAAATTTAAAATTTTCTACGCATCACCAAGATGAATCTATGGAGTAATCTAGGAACGAGGGGAAGGAGAGTGCATCTACATACCCTTGTAGATCGCTAAGCGGAAGCGTTCAAGTGAACTTGGTTGATGGAGTCGTACTCGTTGTGATCCAAATCACCGATGATCCTAGCGCCGAACGGACGGCACCTCCGCGTTCAACACACGTACGGAACAGAGACATCTCCCACGCCTTGATCCAGCAAGGAGGAGGGAGAGGTTGAGGAAGAGAGTCCAACAGCAGCACGACGGCGTGGTGGTGATGGAGTGGCAGTTCTCGGGCAGGGCTTCGCCAAGCTCACGCGGAGGAGGAGAGGTATTGGAGGGGAGGGGCTGCGCCAGGTTCAAGGGTGTGGCCGCCCTCCCACCCCTCCACTATTTATAGGTAGGGAGAGAGGGGGCCGGCCCCTAGATCCCATCTAGGGTTGGGGGTGGCGGCCATAGGGGGGAGGAGTGCCTCCCAAATCAAGTGGAGGCCCTCCCCATTAGGGTTTCCCCTCTCCCATGCGCATGGGCCTTGGGGGGCTGGTGCCCTTGGCCCATTAAGGTTAGGGCGCCCCCTACAGCCCATGCTGCTGTATTGGACGTGGTGGAACACTTTCCGGACCTCCGGACCCCTCCGGAATCCTCCGGAACCTTCCGGAAGCTTCCCGGTACAATACCGGAAAAAACCGAACTTTTCCCGGAACCCGAACAACAACTTTCCATATATAAATCTTTACCTCCGGACCATTCCGGAACTCCTCGTGATGTCCGGGATCTCATCCGGGACTCCAAACAACATTCGGTAATCAAATACAAGTCTTCCTAATAACCCTAGCGTCATCGAACCTTAAGTGTGTAGACACTACGGGTTCGGGTACCATGCAGACATGACCGAGACAACTCTCCGGCCAATAACCAACAGCAGGATCTGGATACCCATGTTGGCTCCCACATGTTCCACGATGATCTCATCGGATGAACCACGATGTCGAGGATTCAATCAATCCTGTATTCAATTCCCTTTGTCCAGTGGTATTGTACTTGCCCGATATTCGATCGTCAGTATCCCAATACCTTGTTCAATATCGTTACCGGCAAGTCTCTTTACTCGTTCCGTAACACATCATCCCATGATCAACTCCTTGGTCACATTGTGCACATTATGATGATGTCCTACCGAGTGGGCCCAGAGATACCTCTCCGTTACATGGAGTGACAAATCCCAGTCTCGATTCGTGCCAACCCAACAGACACTTTTGGAGATACCTGTAGTGGACCTTTATAGCCACCCAGTTATGTTGTGACGTTTGGTACACCCAAAGCACTCCTACGATATCCAGGAGTTGCACAATATCATGGTCTAAGGAAATGATACTTGACATTAGAAAAGCTTTAGCAAACGAACTACACGATCTTGTGCTAGGCTTAGGATTGGGTCTTGTCCATCACATCATTCGCCTAATGATGTGATCCCATTATCAACGACATCCAATGTCCATGGTCAGGAAACCGTAACCATCTATTGATCAACGAGCTAGTCAACTAGAGGCTTACTAGGGACATGGTGTTGTCTATGTATCCACACATGTATCTGAGTTTCCTATCAATACAATTCTAGCATGGATAATAAACGATTATCATGAACAATGAAATATAATAATAATAACTAATTTATTATTGCCTCTAGGGCATATTTCCAACAGTCTCCCACTTGCACTAGAGTCAATAATCTAGTTCACATCGCCATGTGATTAACACTCACAGGTCACATCGCCATGTGACCAACATCCAAAGAGTTTATTAGACTCAATAATCTAGTTCACATCACTATGTGATTAACACTCAATGAGTTCTGGGTTTGATCATGTTATGCTTGTGAGAGAGGTTGTAGTCAACGGGTCTTGCCATATTCAGATCCCTATGTATTTCGCAAAACTTTATGTCATATCATAGATGCTGCTACCACGTTCCACTTGGAGCTATTCCAAATTGTTGCTCCATTATACGTATCCGGTATCTCTATCCGGATAGGTGTTAAGCTTGCATCAACGTAACTCTTTAAGTCAAACTCTTTATCACCCCCATAACCGAGAAACATTTCCTTATTCCTCTAAGGACAATTTTGACCGCTATCTAGTGATCCAGTCCTAGATCACCTTTGTACCCTCTTGCCAGACTTGTGGCAAGGCACACATTAGGTGCGGTACTCAGCATGGCATAACGTATAGAGCCTATGACAAGAGCATAGGGGACGACCTTCGTCCTTCCTCTTTCTTCTGCCGTGGTCAAGCTTTGAGTCTTACTCAACTTCACAACTTACAACTCAGGTAAGAACCCCTTCTTTGACTGATCTATTTTGAACTCCTTCAAAAACATGTCAAGGTGTGCGTTCTTTGAAAGTATCATCAGGCGTTTTGATCTATCTCTATAGATCTTGATGCCCAATATGTAAGCAACTTTATCCAGGTCTTCCTTTGAAAAACATTCTTCAAACAACCGTTTATGCTTTCCAGAAATTCTACATTATTTCGGATCAACAATATGTCATCCACATATACTTATCAAAAATGTTGTAGTGCTCCCACTCACTTTCTTGTAAATACAAGTTTCTAGCAAACATTGTATAAACCTGAAAGCTTTGATCACTCCATCAAAGCATATATTCTGACTCCGAGATGCTTGCTCAGTCCATAGAAGGATCGCTGGAGCCAGCATACCTTTTAGCATCCTTAGGATCGACAAAACTTTGATTGTATCACATACAACTCTTTCTTACGAAAACTGGTAAGAAAACTCGTTTTGACATCCATCTGTCAGATTTCATAATCAAAAAATACAGCTAATGCTAACATGATTCCGACGGACTTAAGCATCGCTATGGGTGAGAAATTCTCATCGTAGTCAACTCCTTGAACTTGTGAAAAGACTCTTTCCCACAAGTCGAGCTTCATAGACGGTAACATTACCGCCCACGTCCATCTTCTTCTTAAAGATCCGTTTATCTCAATGGCTTGCCGATCATTGGGCAAGTCCACCAAAGTCCATACTTTGTTCTGATATATGGATCCTATCTCGAATTTCATGGCTTCTAACCATTTGTCGGAATACAGTCCCACCATCGCTTCTCCATAGCTCGTAGGTTCATTGTTGTCTAACAACATGATATCTAAGACAGGATTACTGTACCACTTAGGAGTAGTACATATCCTTGTCGACCTACGAGGTTCGATAGCAACTTGATCCGAAGCTTCATGATCACTATCATTAACTTCCTATTCAACAGACGTAGGCGCCACAGAAAACATCTTTCTGTGTTGCCTCACTCTTTGGTTGAAGTAAAGGTTCGACAACCTCATCAAGTTATATCTTCCTCCCACTCAATTCTTTCGAGAGAAACTCCTTCTCGAGAAAGGACCCGTTCTTAGCGACAAACAATTTGCCCTCGGATTTGAGATAGAAGGTGTACCCAACTGTCACTTTTGGGTATCCTATGAAGATGTGTTTGTCTGCTTTGGGTTCGAGCATCTCCGGCTGAAGCCTTAAGCATCGCAGCCCCAAACATTAAGAAGTGACAACTTTGGTTTCATGCCAAACCAATGTTCACACGATGTCATTTCAACAGACTTAAATGGTGTCCTATCTAAAGTGAATGCAGCTGTCTCTAACGCATAACCTCAAAATGAAAATGGTAGATTGGTAAGAGACATCATAGATCGCACCATATCTCATAGGGTTTGATTACGACGTTCGGACACACCATTACCTTGTGGTGTTCCAGGTGGCTTCAATTGTGAAACAATTCTGCAATGTCTTAAGTTATTGCCAAACTCATAACTCAGAAAATCCCATTTTGATCAGATCGTAGGCACATGATCTTATTGTTATGATGATTCTTAACTTCACTCTGAAATCGCTTGAACTTTTCAAACGTTTCAGACATGTGCTTCATTAAGTGGATATACCTATATCTACCCAAATCGTCAGTGAAGATGAGAAAATAGCGATATCCACCACACGCTTCAATTCTCATTGGATCACACGCATCAGCATGCATGATTTCCAACAAGTCATTTGCCCGTTTCATTGTACCTGAAAACGGGGTCTTAGTCATCCTGCCCATGAGGCATGGCTCGCATGTGTCAAGTGATTCAAAATCAAGTGACTCCAAACATCCATCGACATGGAGTTTCTTCATGCATCTTACACCAATATGACCTAAGCGGTAGTGCCATGAGAAAGTGGTACTATCATTATTAACTCTACATCTTTTGACGTGAACATGTGTATTACCACGACCGAGATTCAATGAACCATTCACACAGGGTGCATGACCATGAAAGGTATCATTCATGTAAACAGAATAACCATTATTCTCTAACTTAAATGAATGATCGTATTGCAATGAACATGATCTAATCATATTCATGCTCAACGTAGACACCTGATAACATTTATCTAGGTTCAATACTAATCCCGAAGGCAGATGGAGCGTGCGATGGTGATCTCATCAACTTTGGAAACACTTCCAACACACATCGTCACCTCGCACTTAGCCAGTCTCCGTTCAGTCCGTAGCTTTTGCTTCAAGTCACCAATAATAGTAACTGAACTGGTATCCAATACCCAGGTGCTACTAGGAGTACTAGTGAGGTACACATTAATAACACGTATATACTTTGTTGAAGTTGCCAGCCTTCTTATCTACCATGTATTTGGGGTAGTTCCGCTACCAGTGACCGTTCCCCTTACAATAGAAACACTTAGTCTCGGGTTTGGGTTCAACCTTGGGTTATTTCACTAGAGCGGCAACTGGTTTGCCATCCATGAAGTTTCCCTTCTAGCCCTTGCCCTTCTTGAAACCAGTGGTCTTGTTAAACCATCAACACTTGATGCTCCTTTCTTGATTTCTACCTTTTGCGGTCTTAAGCACCGCGAACAACTCCAGGATCAACTCCATCCCTTGCATGTCATAGTTCATCATGAAGATCTAGTGGCTTAGTGATAGTGGCTAGAGAACTCTATCAATCACTACCTTACTTGGAAGTTTTAACTCCCACTTGATTCAAGTGATTGTAGCACCCAGACATTCTGAGCACATGCTCACTAGCTGAGCTATTCTCCTCCATCTTGTTGGCAAAAGAACTTGTCAGAGGTATCACACCTCTCAACACGGGCATGAGCCTGAAATCCCAATTTCAGCTCTTGGAACATCTCATATGTTCTATGGCGTTCGAAACATCATTGGAATCCTGATTCTAAGCCATAAAGTATGGTGCACTAAACTATCAAGTAGTCATCAGGATGTGTGTGTCAGGTGTTCACAACATCCACAGACGACGTTGTAGGGGTTTGCACATCGAGCGGTGCATCAAAGACGTAAGCCTTCTGTGTAGCAGTGAGGACACTCCTCGGACTACGGACCTAGTCCGCATCATTGCTTACAATATCTTTCAACTTAATCTTTCTCTAGGAACGTATTGAAATAGGGAGCTACAACGTGAGCTATTTATCTACAACATATTTGCAAAGACAATTTAGACTATGTTCATGATAATTGAGTTCATCTAATCAAATTATTTAATGAACTCCCACTCAGATAGACATCCCTCTAGTCATCTAAGTGAAACATGATCTGAATCGACTAGGCCGTGTCCGATCATCACGTGAGACGGACTAGTCATCAACGGTGAACATCCCATGTTGATCGTATCTTCTATACGACTCATGTTCGACCTTTCGGTCTTCCGTGTTCCGAGGCCATGTCTGTACATGCTAGGCTCGTCAAGTCAACCTAAGTGTTTCACATGTGTCCCAAGGCCATGTCTGTACATGCTAGGCTCGTCAACACCCGTTGTATTCGAACGTTAGAATCTATCACACCCGATCATCACGTGGTGCTTCGAAACAACGAACCTTCGCAACAGTGCATAGTTAGAGGGAACACTTTTCCTGAAATTTTAGTGAGGGATCATCTTATTTAAGCTAACATCGTTCTAAGCAAATAAGATGTAAAACATGATAAACATCACATGCAATCAAATAGTGACATGATATGGCCAATATCATTTTGCTCCTTTTGATCTCCATCTTCGGGGCTCCATGATCATCGTTGTCACCGGCATGACACCATGATCTCCATCATCATGATCTCCATCATCGTGTCTTCTTGAAGTTGCCTCATCATCTATTACTTCTACTACTATGGCTAACGCTTTAGCAATAAAGTAAAGTAATTACATGACGTTTATGTTGACACGTAGGTCATAAATAAATTAAGACAACTCCTATGGCTCCTACCGATTGTTGTACTCATCGACATGCAAGTCGTGATTCCTATTACAAGAACATGATCAATCTCATACATCACATATATCATTCATCACATCCTTTTGGCCATATCACATCACAAGGCATATGCTGCAAAAACAAGTTAGACGTCCTCTAATTGTTGTTGCAAGTATTTTACGTGGCTGCTATAGGTTTCTAGCAAGAACGTTTCTTACCTATGCCAAAACCACAACGTAATATGCCAATTTCTATTTACCCTTCATAAGGACCCTTTTCATCGAATCCGATCCGACTAAAGTGGGAGAGACAGACACCCGCTAGCCACCTTATGCAACTAGTGCATGTCAGTCGGTGGAACCAGTCTCACGTAAGAGTACGTGTAAGGTCGGTCCGGGCCGCTTCATCCCACGATGCCGCCGATCAAGATAAGACTAGTAACGGCAAGTAAATTGACAAAATCGACGCCCACAACTACTTTGTGTTCTACTCGTGCATAGAAACTACGCATAGACCTAGCTTTGATGCCACTATTGGGGATCGTAGCAGAAATTTAAAATTTTCTATGCATCACCAAGATCAATCTATGGAGTAATCAAGCAACGAGGGGAAGGAGAGTGCATCTACATACCCTTGTAGATCGCTAAGCGAAAGCGTTTAAGTGAACGGGGTTGATGGAGTCGTACTCATCGTGATCCAAATCACCGATGATCCTAGCGCCGAACGGACGGCACCTCCGCGTTCAACACACGTACGAAACGGAGACGTCTCCCACGCCATGATCCAGCAAGGAGGAGGGAGAGGTTGAGGAAGAGAGTCCAACAGCAGCACGACGGCGTGGTGGTGATGGAGTGGCAGTTCTCCGGTAGGGATTCGCCAAGCTCACGCGGAGGAGGAGAGGTATTGGAGGGGAGGGGCTGCGCCATGTTCAAGGGTGTGGGCGCCCTCCCACCCCTCCACTATTTATAGGTGGGGAGAGAGGGGGCCGGCCCCCCTAGATCCCATCTAGGGTTGGGGGCGGCGGCCATAGGGGGGAGGAGTGCCTCCCAAGTCAAGTGGAGGCCCTCCCCATTAGGGTTTCCCCTCTCCCATGCGCATGGGCCTTGGGGGGCTGGTGCCCTTGGCCCATTAAGGTTAGGGCGCCCCCTACATCCCATGCTGCTGTATTGGACGTGGTGGAACACTTTCCGGACCTCCGGACCCCTCCGGAATCCTCCGGAACCTTTCGGACGCTTCCCGGTACAATACCGGAAAAACCCGAACTTTTCCCGGAACCCGAACAACAACTTTCCATATATAAATCTTTACCTCCGGACCATTCCGGAACTCCTCGTGACGTCCGGGATCTCATCCGGGACTCTGAAAAAGATTCGGTAAACACATACAAGTCTTCCTAATAACCCTAGCGTCATCGAACCTTAAGTGTGTAGGCCCTACGGGTTCGGGAACCATGCAGACATGACCGAGACAACTCTCCGGCCAATAACCAACAGCGGGATCTGGATACCCATGTTGGCTCCCACATGTTCCACGATGATCTCATCGGATGAACCACGATGTCGAGGATTCAATCAATCCTGTATTCAATTCCCTGTGTCCAGCGGTATTGTACTTGCCCGAGATTCGATCGTCGGTATCCCGATACCTTGTTCACTCTCGTTACCGGCAAGTCTCTTTACTCGTTCCGTAACACATCATCCCATGATCAACTCCTTGGTCACATTGTGCACATTATGATGATGTCCTATCGAGTGGGCCCAGAGATACCTCTTCGTTACCCGGAGTGACAAATCCCAGTCTCGATTTGTGCCAACCCAACAGACACTTTTGGAGATACCTGTAGTGAACCTTTATAGCCACCCAGTTACGTTGTGACATTTGGTACACCCAAAGCACTCCTACGGTATCCGGGAGTTGCACAATCTCATGGTCTAAGGAAATGATACTTGACATTAGAAAAGCTTTAGCAAACGAACTACACGATCTTGTGCTAGGCTTAGTATTGGGTCTTGTCCATCACATCATTCTCCTAATGATGTGATCCCGTTGTCAACGACATCCAATGTCCATGGTCAGGAAACCGTAACCATCTATTGATCAACGAGCTAGTCAACTAGAGGCTTACTAGGGACATGGTGTTGTCTATGTATCCACACATGTATCTGAGTTTCCTATCAATACAATTCTAGCATGGATAATAAACGATTATCATGAACAATGAAATATAATAATAATAACTAATTTATTATTGCCTCTAGGGAATATTTCCAACAAGAGCTTCCCAACCCCTCCAAGGGGGAGCGGGCGTTTCTTGTCCCTTACTTACTAAGGGGACTCGGATTTCCAATTCATCCGTTCCTCCGCGGGCTCCTGGAGTTTTATGGCCTCCAACTTCACAATTTCACCGCTGCTTCCATATTACACATCACCGGATACGTTGCCCTTTGTGAGCTATTTCTGGGCTGCGAGGCTCATTTCGAGCTGTGGAAGAGGTTATTTTGCCTTGTGCCCCGCACACAATAGGGTCACTTTATCAGGTGGGCGGAGCCGAAATATGGCGCATCACCGAAACCGGATACCTGTCCGGTACTTCGAAAAAGACGTCCGAAGATTTCCTTCGGAGTGGTTTTATATGGAGGAAGCCCCCCTTCCAGACCCTGTTCGGCGGGGTCTTCCTGAGTTCAACAATGCTCCTCTAAAGAAACGCTGAAGCTGGCACCCATGGAGCCTCCAGGAGGAAGACAATGAAGAAGTCCTCTACCTGATGAACCGGATTAAAGCGCTGGCTCAATCAGGATTGAAAATAATCGAGGTTATGTCAGTATGCATAATGTGGGGAGTGCAGCCACTTCAATATCGAGGGCACCCCCTATGGTGTTTTAACGGGGAAGATGATGCCACCCATTGCGGGCGTAAGGGACCGGACTCCGCTGCTGCTTTAGCAAAAATCTATCCGAGTTGTTCAAGGTAGAGGAAGAGGAGTTCATCCGTATCAAGCCACGGGATAGATTCTCCATGTACAACCCTCCAAGTTGGGTGAGTTATACCTCTTTACTCCCATTCTTCCAGCATTCTTCGTCGTAGGTACTCACCTTGCCATTTTATGGCAGGAGCTGCGAAAAGCTGTAAGGGAGATCAACAACCCATCTCCACAACCAGAGGACCCTGGCCGGGCCCTCGGTCCCGGACTCGAAGAGGATCCGGACATATTCGTGGAGCTGAGGCAATTCTATCAATTGAGCTGTGATGACGCCATGGTGGCCATAACGGCCGACTATCCCGGGCTGCTCCCTGCGTCGCACGTAAGAAAAACCAAAATCCCAACTCCAAAAATAGGATCTCCTTTTAGACACTTCACCTACCGTACACATATGGTGTTTTACAGGGAAGGCATTCCGGACGCTGTGCCGAACCCGCAGCAACTCGCCCACAAGAGGCACCGAAGCCGGGTAGCCCAAAAAGGAAGGCGATCAGGACGGAGACGCCGGCGCAGAGGTATGACACAAAACCTCGCTTCGTGGTTGTCGTCTTTCTCAAAATGCAATGACATACATGCTTCTTTAATAAAAAAACGCTCGCCGGACTATATCTGGAGAGGCCGCCGATCACGATGCCACCAGTTGGGCCCCAGGGCCGGACATAGAGGCGGAAGCCAACATGGGGCGAACGCCGTATGCTCCTCCTACAGAGGATGCGGATAGACTATCCGCTACAAATTCAGAAGTGGAGAGCGCCATGAATCATAGGCGTCGCCGGGCCGTACTCCGTGACGATTGTTTCTCGCTAGAGGCATTTGATGCCTTCAATTCCGCAGATGCATACATCCGTGCTGCTCAAAATGGTCTAGCCAGAGCCACGGACCAGTATGTAAGGGATATACGTGTAAGCAAATTTGATGATTATATGTATTAGTAGCCCCCAAGACTTGAAACAGTTGACGCAACTGATTTTAAGGATCATTATTCGTGCAGGTTCTTACGGAGAAGAATTCCCAATTGTCTCAAGAGCTAGACGAGTGCAAGGTCCAGCTGGAAGCCGCTGTTGCCGCATTGAAGGAGTCCAAAAAGGGACCCCCTAGTACCTCTTTTGTTTATTGCAAAGAATATCGGTACCAGGTAGTATGCGACATGTATGCACACCTAACAATAGATGTTGCAGGTGGCCCCGAAGTGAATCCGGAGGCCGTGGAGGCGGATATGCCACGTGGTGATCGACAACGAAATGCTGGCGAGCGTGTGCTGACGCGAGTCAGGCAGGAGAAAAATGATCTCCAAGATGCCAATATCCTGCTGGGCGTATCCGAGCCCAGCTTGCGGACTCCGTGAAGGAGAATAAACGGCTTCGGCGCGACATTTTTAGTAAGTGCTTGAACAAACTTTGTAAAGGAGTTCGGCGGAGAAGCTATGTCTGCAGATATGCTGACGGGTCGTCTCGCGAAGGAGATGCCTGGGTCTTCGGGTGATCTTCTACCAGAGCTCTCATGACTACAGGAACAAGTTCGGCAGGTGATGCAGAGTATTGCCCAAGCCTTGTGGCCATCCGCGTCCCCGCCAGGAGGCACGGGGGAGCTTATAGAGAAGCTCAAGGGAGCACGGCGGCGCTTCCGATTATGGAAGATATCAGCCTGCCGACAAGGTGCAAGGGAAGCCTGGGCTATGGTGAAGACACGATATACCAAGGCTGACCCAAACCACATGGCCGAGGTCGGACCTGTGGGGCCCGATTAGAAAGAGATCCCCGTCAGTTTAGTGTATGATCAAGTAAAATTAGCCGCAAAGTATTCCCAACAGGATTGTAGGCTAGACAGCCTGTTGGATGGTATAGAAGAAGAATTTAATCAGTCTTAGTGATTGTGTACTTAAAATGACATATGTAATGTCCCTAGCCAGATTGTAAATCATTTGTCATGGCGGACCTTTTCGTTTCGACCTATGGACCCGATATTCCAGAGTGTATCCGAATACCCACTCGATTATATAAGAACCGGGGTATGCATGGAAACTAGGCGTAGGGGTCATAAGTGCTTGAACAGACAAGTACCCAACTAGCTATGTTATATTACATGGATAGTAAGAAACATCTTCCAGGAAGAATAGTTCCATTAAGGGTTCCTTTCCCTGGGTACGCATGCCCTAATGTGCATGTCTGAACTGCGAGACGTAGACTAAAAACATCTGGGAGCATGTAGTAATTTAAATTAAAGTCATCTTTAATTCACCGACCGAATATTCCCTTAAGAACGCTAGCTTTCAGTTTCACCCAGTCTGAGGTACACATCCGGCTGACCCGGCAGTAACAATCACAGAGGTGCTCCCCTTATGCCCTAGACGAATTAATGGGAACGTAGGTCATAAATACAAGAGCCAGGCAACCCGTCCTGGCCAAAACTTAAGTCATATCAGAGCATATAATGGAAAAAAAGGTACATGCGGAAGAATAACACATGTCCGGGGCATAAATCTTGGAAAGGTAATTAGATTAAGCTTCTGTATAGGAAGCCCCCAGGTATATTGAGTGCCGTTAGCGCGTCAAGATTGTGTAACCAAGACACAAGTGTATCCCTTTAGGGCCTTGAAGGGAAAAATAGAGAAAGAAAGAGAGAAAAAACAAATGTGCAAAAAATTGATGAAGGTAAGGAGACGAACATAGAGTCCGGCGCTAGGCATAGAATCTTCGGAGTCTGGCTATGTTCCATGGGTTTGGCTCGAGTCGATTATCCGATGCGTCCCGCAGACGATACGCTCCATGATACGTCCATTTTGCATCATGCTTTTATATCGATATTTATGGCATTATGGACTGTTATTTCACTTTATGTCACAATACTTATGGCTATTCTCTCTTATTTTACAAGGTTTACATAAGGAGGGAGAATGCCGGCAGCTGGAATTCTAGGCTGGAAAAGGAGCAAATATTAGAGACCTATTCTGCGCAACTCCAAAAGTGCTGAAACTCCACGGAACATCTTAAAATAAATAAAGAAAAATCCTCGCCAAAATGAAGGCCAGGGGGCCCACACCCTTCTCACGAGGGTGGGGGCGCCCCTCCCTTAGGGCGCGCCCCCCTACCTCGTGGGCCCCCTGGTGGCTCTCCGACGCCCATCTTCTCCTATATGAAGTCTTTCGATGAGAAAAATATAAGAGGGAACTTTTCGGGACGAGACTCCGCCACCACGAGGCGGAACCTTGGCGGATCCAATCTAGAGCGCCGGCAGAGCTGTTCTGCCGGGGATACTTCCCTCCGGGAGGGGGAAATCATCACCATCGTCATCACCAACGCTCCTCTCATTGAGAGAGGGCAATCTCCATCAACATCTTCACCAGCACCATCTCATCTCCAAAACCTAGTTCATCTCTTATATCCAATTCTTGTCTCAAAGTCCGGGATTGGTGCTAGTAGGTTGCTAGTAGTGTTGATTACTCCTTGTAGTTGATGCTAGTTGGTTTATTTGGTGGAAGATCATATGTTCAGATCCTATATGCATATTATTACCCCTCTGATTATGAACATGAATATGCTTTGTGAGTAATTACGTTCGTTCCTGAGGACAAGGGAGAAGTCTTGCTATGAGTAGTCATGTGAATTTGGTATTCGTTTGATATTTTGATAAGATGTATGTTGTCTAGCCTCTAGTGGTGTTATGTGAACGTCGACTACATAACACTTCACCATTATTTGGGCCTAGAGGAAGGCATTGGGAAGTAATAAGTAGATGATGGGTTGCTAGAGTGACAGAAGCTTAAACCCTAGTTTATGCGTTGCTTCGTAAGGGGCTGATTTGGATCCATATGTTTCATGCTATGGTTAGGTTTACCTTAATACTTTTGTTGTAGTTGCGGATGCTTGCAATAGAGGTTAATCATAAGTGGGATGCTTGTTCAAGTAAGAACAGCACCCAAGCACCGGTCCACCCACATATCAAATTATCAAAGTATCGAACGCGAATCATATGAACGTGATGAAAACTAGCTTGACGATATTCCCATGTGTCCTCGGGAGCGCTTTTCCTATTATAAGAGTTTGTTCCGGCTTGTCCTTTGCTACAAAAGGATTGGGCCACCTTGCTGCACTTTATTTACTTTTGTTACTTGTTGCTCGTTACAATTTATCCTATCACAAAACTATCTGTTACCACTTATTTCAGTACTTGCAGAGAATACCTTGCTGAAAACCGCTTATCATTTCCTTCTGCTCCTCGTTGGGTTCGACACTCTTACTTATCGAAAGGACTACGATAGATCCCCTATACTTGTGGGTCATCAAGACTCTTTTCTGGCGCCGTTGCCGGGGAGTGTAGCGCCTTTGGTAGGTGGAATTTGGTAAGGAAAAATTTATATAGTGTGCTGAAATTTACTGTCACTTGTTACTATGGAAAGTAATTCTCTGAGGGGCTTGTTCGGGGTATCTTCACCCCGTCCAGTAGAGCAAAGAGTTGCTCCTCAACCTACTGAACCTATTGAAAATGAAACTCCTTTTGAATTTCCTTCGGGTATGATGGAAAAACTGCTAGCTAACCCTTTTACAGGAGATGGAACAAAGCATCCTGATGAGCACTTAATATATGTGGATGAAGTTTGTGGATTATTTAAGCTTGCAGGTATACCCGATGATGTTGCTAAGAAGAAGGTCTTCCCTTTATCTTTGAAGGGAGACGCATTGATATGGTATAGGCTATGTGATGATATGAGATCATGGGACTATAAAAGATTGAAGCTGGAATTTCATCAAAAGTATTACCCTATGCATCTTGTTCATCGTGATCGCAATTATATATATAATTTCTGGCCTCGCGAAGGAGAAAGCATCGCTCAAGCTTGGGGGAGGCTTAAATCAATGTTATATTCATGCCCCAATCATGAGCTCTCGAGAGAAATAATTATGCAAAGTTTTTATGCTCGGCTTTCTGATAACAATCGCACCATGCTCGATACTTCTTGTGCTGGCTCTTTTATGATGAAGACTATTGAATTCAGATGGAATTTATTGGATAGAATTAAACGCAACTCTGAAGATTGGGACCTCGACGAAGGTAAGGAGTCAGGTATGACACCTAAGTTTGATTGTGTTAAATCTTTTATGGATACCGATATTTTCCGTAAGTTTAGCACTAAATATGGACTTGACTCTGAGATAGTAGCTTCTTTCTGTGAATCTTTTGCTACTTATGTTGATCTCCCTAAGGAGAAGTGGTTTAAATATCATCCTCCCATAGAAGTAAAAGTAGCTGCACCTATTAAAGTTGAAGAAAAGACTGTCACTTATAATGATCCTATTGTTCCTACTTCTTATGTTGAGAAACCACCTTTCCCTGTTAGAATAAAGGATCATGCTAAAGCTTCAACTGTTGTTCGTAAAAGCAATATTAGAACTTATACACCTCCTGAGCAAGTTAAAGTAGAACCTAATATTGCTATTGTTAAAGATCTCTTGTCTGATAATATTGATGGGCATGTTATTCAGTTCGAAGGTGAAACTGCTAGAATTGCTAAACCTTGTGATAAAGATAAACATAGACCTGTGGTAGGCGTGCCTGTTATTTCTGTTAAAATAGGAGATCATTGTTATCATGGCTTATGTGATATGGGTGCAAGTGCTAGTGTTATACTGCATACCTTATACGAAGAAATTAAGAATGAAATTGCACCTGTTGAGTTAGAAGATATTGATGTTACAATTAAACTTGCCAATAGAGATACTATTTCACCAATTGGAATTGTTAGAGATGTTGAAGTCTTGTGTGGGAAAACTAAATATCCTGCTGATTTTCTTGTTCTTACTTCTCCGCAAGATAGCTTTTGTCCCATTATATTTGGTAGACCCTTCTTAAATACTGTCAATGCTACCATAGATTGCACAAAGAATGTTGTTACTGTTGGCTTGGATGATATGGTTCATGAGTTTAATTTCTCTAAATTTAGTAAACAACATCGTGAGGAAGAATTACCTAGTAAGGATGAAATTATTGGTCTTGCTTCTATTGCCGTACCTCCTAGTGATCCTTTAGAACACTATTTGCTAGACCATGAAAATGATATGTTCATGAATGAAAGAAGGGAAATAGATGAAGTATTCTTTAAACAGGAACCTATTCTGCAACACAATTTGCCTGTTGAAATTTTAGGGGATCCTCCTCCACCCAAGGGTGATCCCGTGTTTGAGCTTAAACCTTTGCCTGATAATCTTAAATATGCTTATCTTGATGAAAAGAAGATATATCCTGTTATTATTAGTGCTAACCTTTCAGAGCATGAAGAAGAAAGATTATTGAAAACTCTGAAGAAGCATCGTGCTGCTATTGGATATACTCTTGATGATCTTAAGGGCATTAGTCCCACTCTATGTCAACATAAAATAAATTTGGAAGCAGATGCCAAACCAGTTCGTGATCCTCAACGACGTCTGAATCCTAAAATGAAAGAAGTGGTAAGAAAAGAAATACTAAAGCTTCTGGAGGCAGGTATAATCTATCCCGTTGCTGATAGTGAGTGGGTAAGTCCTGTCCATTGTGTCCCTAAGAAGGGAGGTATTACTGTTGTTCCTAATGATAAAGATGAATTGATTCCACAAAGAATTATCACAGGTTATAGGATGGTAATTGATTTCCGCAAATTAAATAAAGCTACTAAGAAAGATCATTACCCCTTACCTTTTATTGATCAAATGCTAGAAAGATTATGCAAACATACACACTATTGCTTTCTAGATGGTTATTCTGGTTTCTCTCAAATACCTGTGTCGGCTAGAGATCAATCAAAGACTACTTTTACATGCCCTTTTGGTACTTTTGCTTATAGACGTATGCCTTTTGGTTTATGTAATGCACCTGCTACCTTTCAAAGATGCATGATGGCTATATTCTCTGACTTTTGTGAAAAGATTTGTGAGGTTTTCATGGACGACTTTTCCGTCTATGGTTCCTCTTTTGATGATTGCTTGAGCAATCTTGATCGAGTTTTGCAGAGATGTGAAGAAACTAATCTTGTCTTGAATTGGGAAAAGTGCCACTTTATGGTTAATGAAGGTATTGTCTTGGGGCATAAAGTTTCTGAAAGAGGTATTGAAGTTGATAAAGCCAAGGTTGATGCTATTGAAAAGATGCCATGTCCCAAGGACATCAAAGGTATAAGAAGTTTCCTTGGTCACGCTGGATTTTATAGGAGGTTCATTAAGGACTTCTCAAAAATTTCTCGGCCTCTGACTAATTTATTGCAAAAAGATATACCATTTGTCTTTGATGATGATTGTGTAGAAGCATTTGAAATACTTAAGAAAGCATTAGTCTCTGCACCTGTTGTTCAGCCACCTGATTGGAATTTACCCTTTGAAATTATGTGTGATGCTAGTGATTATGCTGTAGGTGCTGTTCTAGGGCAAAGAGTTGATAAGAAATTAAATGTTATTCATTATGCTAGTAAGACTCTAGACAATGCTCAAAGAAATTATGCTACTACTGAAAAAGAGCTTTTAGCAGTTGTATTTGCTTGTGATAAGTTCAGATCTTATATTGTTGATTCTAAAGTAACTATTCAAACTGATCATGCTGCTATTAAATATCTTATGGAAAAGAAAGATGCTAAACCTAGACTTATTAGATGGGTTCTCTTGCTACAAGAATTTGATTTGCATATTGTTGATAGAAAGGGAGCTGAGAACCCCGTTGCAGACAACTTGTCTAGGTTAGAAAATATTCTTGATGACCCACTACCTATTAATGATAGCTTTCCTGATGAACAATTAAATGTTATAAGTACTTCTCGTAGTACTCCATGGTATGCTGATTATGCTAATTATATTGTTGCTAATTTATACCACCTAGCTTCACATACCAACAAAAGAAAAAGTTTTTCTATGATTTAAGACATTACTTTTGGGATGACCCACATCTTTATAAAGAAGGAGTAGATGGTGTTATTAGACGTTGTGTACCTGAGCATGAACAGGAACAGATCCTACGCAAGTGTCATTCCGAGTCTTATGGAGGACACCACGCTGGAGATAGAACTGCACATAAGGTATTGCAATCTGGTTTTTATTGGCCTACTCTCTTCAAGGATGCCCGTAAGTTTGTCTTGTCTTGTGATGAATGTCAAAGAATTGGTAATATTAGTAGACGTCAAGAAATGCCTATGAATTATTCTCTTGTTATTGAACCGTTTGATGTTTGGGGCTTTGATTATATGGGACCTTTTCCTGCCTCTAATGGATACACACATATTCTAGTTGCTGTTGATTACGTTACTAAGTGGGTAGAAGCTATTCCAACTAGTAGTGCTGATCATAACACTTCTATTAAAATGCTTAAGGAAGTTATTTTCCCGAGGTTTGGAGTCCCTAGATATTTAATGACTGATGGTGGTTCACACTTTATTCATGGTGCTTTCCGTAAAATGCTTGCTAAATATGATGTTAATCATAGAATTGCATCTCCTTATCACCCACAGTCTAGTGGTCAAGTAGAGTTGAGCAATAGAGAGCTCAAATTAATTTTGCAAAAGACTGTTAATAGGTCTAGAAAGAATTGGTCCAAGAAACTTGATGATGCATTATGGGCTTATAGAACTGCATATAAAAATCCTATGGGTATGTCTCCGTATAAAATGGTTTATGGAAAAGCATGTCACTTACCTCTCGAACTAGAACATAAGGCATATTGGGCTATTAAAGAGCTCAACTATGATTTTAAACTTGCCGGTGAGAAGAGGTTATTTGATATTAGCTCACTCGATGAATGGAGAACCCAAGCTTATGAAAATGCCAAGTTGTTTAAAGAAAAAGTTAAAAGATGGCATGACAAAAGGATACAAAAGCGTGAGTTTAATGTAGGTGATTATGTATTGCTATACAACTCTCGTTTAAGATTTTTTGCAGGAAAACTTCTCTCTAAATGGGAAGGCCCCTATGTTATCGAAGAGGTCTATCATTCCGGTGCCATAAAAATCAACAACTTCAAGGGCACAAATCCGAATGTGGTAAACGGTCAAAGAATCAAACATTATATCTCAGGTAATCCCATAAATGTTGAAACCAATATTATTGAAACCGTAACCCCGGAGGAATACATAAGGGACACTTTCCGGAACGTTTCAGACTCCGAAAAGGAATAGGTATGTGGTACGGTAAGTAAACGACTCCAAAACAATTTTTAAGGCAATATTTCTCCGTTTTGGAATATTTAGAAAAATAGAAAAATAAGTAGCAGTCCGGGAAGGACACGAGGGCCCCACAAGGGTGGTGGGCGCACCCTACCCCCCTGGGCGCGCCCCCCTACCTCGTGAGCACCTCGTGTGCCTTCCGGACTCTGTTTTCTTGCACGATACATATTTTGGTCGGTAAAATTTCATTATATATTCTCCCGAAGGTTTTGACTCCCGTATCATGCAAACCTCCTTTGTTCTTGTTTCGAGCTGTTTTCTATCAGGGTTTTCCAGGCTAGGCATCATGTCGTCTCCCTCCTAAAACAATGGTGACAACGATGCTTGGCTAATGAAGATAGATCTGAAGAGGGAAGAACCCACGAGGTTTAACAAGGATGAAAGGATCAAGAAGGCCACGGAGGATCAAGCTCCAGCAGCAAAAGACACCCTTCAAATTGATCATAACCTTCTTAACCCAACTGAGATCGAAGCTTTCAAGATGATTGAGTTAGCTCGTGTTCAAAACAAGTATCTCACACAAGAAAATATTTTGTTGAAGGAGCATATTGTCGCACTCAAGGGCATTATTCGCAAGCTGGAGGACCTCTTACGCTCGATGTGCGATTATCCGTCACCTCCACCTTCTTCACCGACAAAGGAGATATAATCACATGGGTATGAGCACTCCCCTTGGCAACTACCAAGCTTGGGGGAGGTGCCCCGGTATCGTATCACAATCACAACTCCTATCTTTACCGTTTTTCTTAGTTCGATCCTATTAGTAGTATCTTGATCTAGTAGAATAAAGTTTATGACATGATCTAGTTTTGAGTTTGCTTTATGATCTCTCTTTGTAATCGAGTCCGTGAGCTATATATAATAAAGATTAGTGTGGAGTCAAGGGCTTGATTATTCTGCCATGATCTTGGGTGAATAAAAGAAAAGAGAAAAAGAATAAAAAGAAACAAAAAGTTCATATTGATCTTATTGAGAGTAATGACTTCACATAGAAAGAGTATGATGATTAAAAGTTGTTGGGAGTTGGCAAGCATAGCTTTGGTCATTGTTGCAATTAATAGGAAGTAATAAGGAAAGAGAGGTTTCACATATAGATATATTATCATTGACATCTTTTATGATTGGGAGCACTCATTAAAATATGGCATGCTAAAGAGTTGATGTTGGACAAGGAAGACAATGTAATGAGTTATGTCTTTCTTATATCTGAGATAAAGTATGTTGTCATGGATCCTCTAACTTGTTGAGCTTGCCTTTCCCCCTCATGCTAGCCAAATTCTCAGCACCAAGTAGAAATACTACTTGTGCTTCTAAATACCCTTATACCAGTTTTGCCATAAGAGTCCACCATATCTACCTATGGATTGAGTAAGATCCTTCAAGTAAGTTGTCATCGGTGCAAAGCAATAAAAATTGCTCTAAATATGTATGATTGATTGGTGCTGGAGAAATAAGCTTTATACGATCTTGTGATGTGGAAGTAATAAAACTGACAGAATGCATAATAAAGGTTCATATCACAAGGGGCAATATAAAGTGACGTTCTTTCGCATTCAGATTTTATATATCCAACCATAAAAGCGCATGGCAACCTCTGCTTCCCTCTGCGAAGGGCCTATCCTTTATTGTTATCTTCTACCTTATGCAAGAGTCATGGTGATCTTCACCTTTTCTTTTTCATTTTATCCTTTGGCAAGCTCAGCATGTTGGAAAGAACATGATATATATATATATATCTAACTGGATGTAGGGGAGCATGAACCATTATTGTTGACATTACCCTTGAGGTAAAAGGTTGTGGGGCAAAACTATAAGCCCCTATCTTTCTCTGTGTCCGATTAAAACTCCGTAACCACAAATATCGCGTGAGTGTTAGCAATTATGGAGGACTAAAAGATAGTTGAGTATGTGGACTTGCTTTTTAGCTCTGACATAGACTCTTTCCGATGTTATGATAAATTGCAATTGCTTCAATGACTGAGATTATAGTTTGTCGGAGCCCAATAAGGTTTATGATTTATACTTTTGCATTGTGAATAGATCATCACTTGAATATAAGTAATCATATGACAAAATCTATATATTTTGCTGTTATGAGAATAATCATGATGCCTTCATGTCTGTATTTTACTTTTATCGACACCTCTACTTCTAAACATGAGGACATATTTATTGTTATCGGCTTTTCGCTTGAGGACAAGTGAGGTCTAAGCTTGGGGGAGTTGATACGTCCATTTTGCATCATGCTTTTATATCGATATTTATTGCATTATGGACTGTTATTTCACTTTATGTCACAATACTTATGGCTATTCTCTCTTATTTTACAAGGTTTACATAAGGAGGGAGAATGCCGGCAGCTGGAATTCTGGGCTGGAAAAGGAGCAAATATTAGGGACCTATTCTGCGCAACTCCAAAAGTCTTGAAACTCCATGGAACATCCTAAAATAAATAAAGAAAAATCCTCGCCAAAGATGAAGGCCAGGGGGCCCACACCCTTCTTACGAGGGTGGGGCGTGCCCCCTACCTCGTGGGCCCCCTGGTGGCTCTCCGACGCCCATCTTCTCCTATATGAAGTCTTTCGATGAGAAAAAATAAGAGGGAACTTTTCGGGACGAGACTCCGCCGCCACGAGGCAGAACCTTGGAGGATCCAATCTAGAGCTCCGGCAGAGCTGTTCTGCCGGCGATACTTCCCTCCGGGAGGGGGAAATCATCACCATCGTCATCACCAACGCTCCTCTCATCGGGAGAGGGCAATCTCCATCAACATCTTCACCAGCACCATCTCATCTCCAAACCCTAGTTCATCTCTTGTATCCAATTCTTGTCTCAAAGTCCGGGATTGGTGCTAGTAGGTTGCTAGTAGTGTTGATTACTCCTTGTAGTTGATGCTAGTTGGTTTATTTGGTGGAAGATCATATATTCAGATCCTATATGCATATTATTACCCCTCTGATTATGAACATGAATATGCTTTGTGAGTAATTACGTTCGTTCCCGAGGACAAGGGAGAAGTCTTGCTATGAGTAGTCATGTGAATTTGGTATTCGTTTGATATTTTGATAAGATGTATGTTGTCTAGCCTCTAGTGGTGTTATGTGAACGACGACTACATAACACTTCACCATTATTTGGGCCTAGAGGAAGGCATTTGGAAGTAATAAGTAGATGATGGGTTGCTAGAGTGACAGAAGCTTAAACCCTAGTTTATGCGTTGCTTCGTAAGGGGCTGATTTGGATCCATATGTTTCATGCTACGGTTAGGTTTACCTTAATACTTGTGTTGTAGTTGCGGATGCTTGCAATAGAGGTTAATCATAAGTGGGATGCTTGTTCAAGTAAGAACAGCACCCAAGCACCGGTCCACCCACATATAAAATTATCGAAGTATCAAACGCGAATCATATGAACGTGATGAAAACTAGCTTGACAATATTCCCATGTGTCCTCGGGAGCGCTTTTCCTATTATAAGAGTTTGTTCCGGCTTGTCCTTTGCTACAAAATGATTGGGCCATCTTGCTGCACTTTATTTACTTTTGGTACTTGTTGCTCGTTACAATTTATCCTATGACAAAACTATTTGTTACCACTTATTTCAGTACTTGCAGAGAACACCTTGCTGAAAACCGCTTATCATTTTCTTCTGCTCCTCGTTGGGTTCGACACTCTTACTTATCGAAAGGACTACGATAGATCCCCTATACTTGTGGGTCATCACTCCACAGTTCAGAACCTGGTCGATAATGAAGGGACCTTCCCATTTGGGCTTGACCTTGTTCTTTTTCTTCTCCGGCAGGCGTAGAACTACTTCGCCAACGTTATAGGTTTTGGCTCGTACTTCTCTGCTTTAATACCTTCGAGCCTGTTACTGATAGAATGCGGAACAGGCCTTTACTACATCGCATTCCTCCTCCAGGGCATCCAAACTGTCCAGCTGATCGAGCTCGGCCTCTCTTTCTTCGTACATGCGAACTCGAGGTGAGTCATGAATTATGTCGCAAGGCAGCACCGCCTTAGCGACGTACACCATAAAAAAACGGTGTGTATCTGGTAGTGCGATTCAGCGTGGTCCACAACCCCCATAGTACGGAGTCGAGCTCCTCTACCCAATGTGTGTCTGATTCCTTTAAGGACCACACTAATCCGGGTTTAATTCCGCTCATGATAAGACCATTCGCTCGTTCAACTTGACCGTTAGTTTGCGGATGATAGACAGAAGCATAATCGAGCTTAATGCCCATGTTGATGCACCAAAGTTTCACCTCATCGGCTGTAAAGTTCGTGCCGTTGTCAGTGATGATGATGTGGGGGACGCCATAATGGTGTACAACCCCGGATATGAAGTCTATCACCAGTCCGGATTCAGCCGTTTTTACAGGTTTGGCTTCTATCCATTTGGTGAATTTATCCACCATGACCAGTAAGTATTTTTTCTTATGGGTTCCCCCTTTGAGGGGTCCCACCATATCAAGCCCCAAACCGCAAAGGGCCAGGTAATGGGGATTGGTTGGAGGGCAGTAGGTGGCATGTGGCTTTGGTTTACAAAAAGCTGGCAACCAACACAATGTTGGACCAGATGCTGTGCATCTGCCCTGGCCGTCGGCCAATAAAAACCTGTACAGAAGGCCTTGCTTACAAGGGCCTGGGCTGCGGCGTGGTGGCCGCCGAGTCCGCCATGGATTTCTGCCAAAAGCTTCCGCCCTTCCTCTTCGGAGATGCACCTTTGAAGGACTCCAGTTGTGCTTTTCTTATAAAGCTCTCCCTCGTGGACCTTGTAGGCTTTAGATCGCCGCACTATGCAGTGTGCCTCATTTTGGTCCTGGGGTAGTTCCTGCCTAGTTAGGTAGGCCAGGAATGGTTCTGTCCATGGGGCAATGACGACCATTATCACGTGGGCTGAAGGTGTTATTTCGGTGGTGGAACCTCCGATTGTGTCAGGGTGTTCATTATCTGGGTTGTGGCCGGGTCTGGACTATTTTTGCCGATGTCCCCTTCCCATACCACGGATGGTTTGAACAGTCTTTCCAGGAAGATGTTCGGTGGGACGGGGTCGCGTTTAGCGCCGATACGGGCAACGATGTCCGCCGCCTGGTTGTTTTCCCGAGCCACATGGTAGAATTCAAGCCCCTCGAACCGGGCTGACATTTTGAGGACGGCGTTGCGATATGCCGCCATTTTTGGATCCTTGGCATCGAAGTCTCCATTTATTTGGGATATTGCGAGGTTCGAGTCCCCGCACACCTCCAGGCGTTGAATGACCATGGAGACTGCCATCCGAAGACCGTGTAGAAGGGCCTCATATTTGGCCACATTATTGGAGTCTGTATGTAGTATTTGGAGCACGTATTGTACTGTATCTCCGGTGGGGGACGTCAGGACGACGCCAGCCCCAAGACCGGCCAGCATTTTAGAGCCGTCGAAGTGCATGATCCAATTGGAGTATGCGCTGTACTCTTTAGGGAGTTCGGCTTCCGTCCATTCGGCAGCGAAATTGGCCAATACTTGCGACTTAATGGATCGTCGTGGTTTGTATGTTATGTCGAACGGGAGGAGCTCGCTGGCCCACTTGGCAATCCGGCCCGTGGCATCGTGGTTGTTTATTATGTCATTGAGTGGTACTTCAGAGGCTGCCGTGATTGAACACACTTGAAAATAGTGTCGTAATTTCCGGGATGCCATGAATACCGTGTATGCTATCTTTTGATAATGTGGGTACCGTGATTTGCATGGGGTGAGGACGGTGGATACATAATATACCGGCTTTTGAAGTGGGAATTTATGTCCGTCCATCTCTCGTTCGACGACAAGCACTGCACTTATAACTTGATGAGTTGCCGCTATATATAATAGCATTGGTTCGCCAACAGTTGGCACGGCCAAGACTGGGTTGGTGGCCAGGATGGCTTTTATTTCTTCCAGTCCAGCCGTGGATGCGTCCATCCACTCGAAGTGTTCGGTGCGCCGAAGAAGGCAATAAAGGGGAAGTGCCTTTTCTCCTAATCGGGAGATAAAGCGGCTTAAAGCCGCCACACATCCAGTCAATTTCTGGATTTGCTTGAGGTCAGTTGAGATAGCCAACTGCGACAGAGCCCGGATTTTAGCCGGATTTGCTTCAATTCCTCTACTGGAGACGATGAAGCCCAGGAGCTTTCCAGCGGGAACGCCGAAAACGCATTTTTCCAGATTGAGCTTAATGTCGTATGTTCGGAGATTGGTGAACGTGAGCCTCAAGTCGTCTATTAAAGAGTCGACGTGTCTGGTTTTAATGACCACATCGTCTACATATGCCTCCACAATCTTGCTGATCTGCTTTTGCAGACATGTCTAGATCATGCGCTAATGTGTTGCGCCGGCGTTTTTGAGCCCGAAAGGCATTGTGTTAAAACAGAAGGGCCGTATGAAGTGATAAATGCCGTTGCGGCTTGATCGGACTCCGCCATCTTAATCTGGTGGTAACCGGAGTATGCGTCGAGGAAGCACCATGATTCGTGTCCTTCGTAAGCGTCGATGATTTGATCGATGCGAGGGAGTGGAAAGGGATCCTTTGGGCAAGCCTTATTAAGGTCTTTGAAGTCGACGCATAGGCGCGAGGATTTGTCCTTCTTTGGTACCATCACCAGGTTTGCCAGCCAGTCCGGATGTTTTATTTCTCTAATAAATCCGGCCTCCGGTAGCTTGGATAGCTCTTCTCCCATGGCTTGTCGCTTAGGTTCAGAGAAACGCCGAAGAGTCTGCTTGACCGGCTTGAGTCCTTTTAGAATATTAAGGCTATGCTCAGCCAATCTGCATGGGATTCCTGGCATGTCTGAAGGATGCCAGGCGAATATGTCCCAATTCTCACGCAGAAACTCCCATAGTGCGGCGTCTACAGCGGGGTCTAACTGTGCCCCGATGGATGCTGTTTTTGTGGAGTCCGTTGGATTGACTTGGAATTTGACTATTTCGTCCGCTGGTTTAAAGGAAGTGGACTTGGATCTTTATCTAGTATCATGTTGTCCCTGTCCACCGTGGAGCGCAGCGCAGTAACTCCTCCACCACAAGGGCTTCGGATAATGCCTCGAGGGCTAGTGCGGCTGTTTTGTCTTCGGCACGGAGTGCTATGTCCGGATCGCTAACTAGAGTGATGATTCCATTGGGCCCGGGCATTTTGAGCTTCATGTACCCGTAATGGGGTATGGCTTGAAAAATCGTGAATGCCTCCCGCCCTAGAAGGGCGTGGTATCCGCTACTAAATGGGGCCACTTGGAATGTAATTTCTTCGGACCTGTAATTCTCCGGAGTGCCGAATACCACAACGAGTGTGATTTTCCCAGCGCAACGTGCCTCCCGACTAGGGATGATTCCTCAGAAGGTCGTACTGCTTTGCTCAATACGGTTGCTATCTATTTCCCTTTTTTGGAGAGTTTCCTCATAAATGAGGTTTCATCTGCTGCCGCCGTCCATGAGCACCTTATTGAGCCTAAAGTCGTCCACAATTGGACTGAGGACCAAAGCGGCTGGTGTTCGGGCTGTTCGGAATTTAGGTTTGTCACTGGCATTGAAGGTGATAGCCGTGTCGCTCCATTGATTTATTGTTGCCACGTGGCAGACTTCGGCGAGGCTGCGAAGTGCTCGCTTACGCCTATTATTTGAGGCGAAGGTCTCGAAGACCGTTAACACTGTATTGTTATCCGTGGGAAGGTGCTCTAAGGTATTTTGGGTGAGGAGATCCTCACCGCTTTTGGCCACCTGCCGGAGTACCCAACATGCTCTAAGGCTGTGTGTTGATATTGTATCCGCTGTACTATGGATTTTGCAGGGCCGGTTAAGCCATACCTCCAATACGGTTCCACGCCCTATAGTGGGATTTTGCTTCTTTGGAATTGAGTCGGGCGACTTATGAGAGTGTACCCTTTTAGTTTGGACTGGGGGTTTTGTTAGGGCCGGATTATCCCAGAATTGCATTTGGGTTTTCCATGCACTTTCCATCACACAGTATTTCCGTACTATGGCCGCCAAGTCAGTGAAGTGTGTTATGTCACGGCGACTTATGGCGTTGAGGACTCCCTTGTCCATGCAATTGTTGCAAAAGAATGAAATGCGTCTTCTTCGCGATAGTCCTTAACCTTGTTCATTACAAGGAGGAATCTGGCCCAATAGTGATGTACTGTCTCTTGGGGCGCTTGTCTAATGTGGGAAAGATCGTTTGTATATGGGTGGGTGGGTGGATTTAAGTCCATACCATGACCCAATGTGTGATCCCGGGGCAGGGGAGTTTCCGATCTTGGAAGTTCGGGCTCTGGGATGTTGCCCTGTGGGTTTGGTATGCGGCCTGATTCTGGATTCAGCGCTAGGGCGGTGTCTTCCCGTGAATGAGTATCCGGCTCAGGGAGCTCGGGAATCGGACATAGTTCGTCCTCAGGATAGAGGGAGAATCACCGCATTGCTCCTCCACCACCGCTATCTGATGGGTGACCGGCGAAGAGTTAATCTCCCTTTGGTCGGGTTTAAGCCCGATCTGATCGTAGTCCGTAGTGACTCCCAGAGCGGCGATGTGATCCAAGAGCTCGTTCAGAGAGGAGAGATCCATTGGATCCATCTGCTCGGCAAATTTCGAGCCGATTTGGAGGCTATTTTCAATGACCCGAGAAGTCATCGTCGACGCGGCCGCCGAGCGGGCGGTCATGACGAAGCCGCCTAGTCGGAGAGTTTGGCCTGTAGCCAGGGCTCCCCCAGAGGTGATGTTGTCCTTGACAACGAGACGAGCCATCCTCCTTATGATGACGACATAGTGGAACTCTCAATGAAAGGACCAATGTCGGTGTCAAAACCGGCGGATCTCGGGTAGGGGGTCCCGAACTGTGCGTCTAAGGCGGATGGTAACAGGAGGCAGGGGACACAATGTTTACCCAGGTTCGGGCCCTATTGATGGAGGTAATACCCTACGTCCTGCTTGATTGTTCTTGATGATATGAATAGTACAAGAGTTGATCTACCACGAGATCAAAGAGGCTAAACCCTAGAAGCTAGCCTATGGTATAATTGTATGTTGTCCTACGGACTAAAACCCTCCAGTTTATATAGACACCGGAGGGGGCTAGGGTTACACAAGGTCGGTTACAAAGGAGGAGATATACATATCCGTATTGCCTAGCTTGCCTTCTACGCCAAGTAGAATCCCATCCAGACACGGGACGAAGTCTTGAATCTTGTATCTTCATAATCCGACAGTCTGGCCAAAGGATATAGTCCGGTTGTCCGGAGACCCCCTAATCCAGGACTCCCTCAGCTATATTCAGACATCAGAAAGGTTCTGGGTGGTTCGGGTATTTTTCGGAGTACCAGAGAGTTACGGGAATTCGCCGGGGGAAGTATTGGGCCTTCATGGGCCTTAGTGGAAAGGAGAGAAGGGCCAGAAGGGGAGGCCGCCCCCCATGGGCTGGTCCGAATTGGACTAGGGAAGGGGTGGCGCCCTCTCTTTCCTTCTCCCTCTCCTCTCCTTCATTCTTCTCCTACTTGTTCTAGGAAAGGAGGAAACCTACTCCTACTAGGAGTAGGAATGCCCCCTTTGGGCGCGCCCCTTGTGGCCGACCCTCCTCCTCCCCTACTTTATATACGGGGGAAGGGGGCACCCCATAGACACACAAGTTGATCTTTTAGCCGTGTGCAGTGCCCCCCCCCCTCCACAGTTACACACCTCGGTCATATAGTTGTAGTGCTTAGGCGAAGCCCTGCGCCGATAACTTCATCATCACCATCACTACACCGTCGTGATGACTAAACTCTCCCTCGTACTCAACTGGATCAAGAGTACGAGGGACGTCACCGAGCTGAACATGTGCAGATCGTGGAGGTGCCATGCGTTCGGTACTAGATCGGTTGGATCGTGAAGACGTTCGACTACATCAACCGCGTTACTAAACGCTTCCGCTTTCGGTCTACGAGGATACGTAGACACACTCTCCCCTCTCATTGCTATGCATCTCCTAGGTAGATCTTGCATGATCGTGGGATTTTTTTTTAAATACTGCATTCCCCAACAGTGGCATCCGAGCCAGGTCTATGCGTAGATGTTATATGCATGAGTAGAACACAAAGGAGTTGTGGGCATGGGTATATACATATTGCTTGCCGTCACTAGTTGTTTTCTGATTCGGCGGTATTGTTGGATGAAGCGACCCGGACCGACATTACATGACCGCGTTCATGAGACTGGTTCTACCGACGTGCTTTGCACACAGGTAGCTGGCGGGTGTCAGTTTCTACAACTTGAGTTGAATCGGATTCAATGAACATGGTTCTTTCCGAAGTTCAAAAAGCAATCACTATACCGCGTTGTGGTTTTTGATGTGTAGGTAAGAACGGTTCTTACTAAGTCCATAGCAGCCACGTAAAATTTGCAACAACAAAGTAGAGGACGTCTAACTTGTTTTTGCAGGGCATGTTGTAATGTGATATGCTCAAGACGTGATTATATAAATTGTTATATGAGATGATCATGTTTTGTAACAAAGTCATCAGCAACTGGCAGGTGCCATATGGTTGTCGCTTTATTGTATGAAATGCAGTCACCATGTAATTGCTTTACTTTATCACTAAGCGGTAGCGATAGTTGTAGAAGCAATAATTGGCGAGACATCAACGGCGCTACGATGGAGATCAAGGTGTCAAGCCGGTGATGATGGAAATCATGACGGTGGTTTGGAGATGGAGATCAAAGGCACAAGATGATGATGGCCATATCATGTCACATTTTTTTATTGCATGTGATGTTTATCTTTTATGCATCTTATTTTGCTTAGTACAACGGTAGCATTATAAGATGATCCCTCACTAAATTTCAAGGTATAAATGTTCTCCCTGAGTATGCACCATTGCTATAGTTCGTCGTCCCGAGACACCACGTGATCGGGTGTGATAAGCTCTACGTTCACATACAATGGCTGCAAGCCAGTTTTGCACAAGCAGAATACTTGGGTTAAACTTGATGAGCCTAGCATATGCAGATATGGCCTCGGAACACTGAGACCGAAAGGTCGAGCATAAATCATATAGTAGATATGATCAACATAGTGATGTTCACCATTGAAAGCTACTCCATCTCACGTGATGATCAGACATGGTTTAGTTGATATGGATCACGTGATCATTTAGATGACTAGAGGGATGTCTATCTAAGTGGGAGTTCTTAAGTAATATGATTAACTGAACTTAAATTTATCATGAACTTAGTCATGATAGTATTTGCATATCTATGTTCTAGATCAATTGCTCGCGTATAGCTTCCCCGTTTTATTTATGATATGTTCCTAGAGAAAACTATGTTGGATGATGTTAGTAGCAATGATGCGGACTAGCTCCGTGATCTGAGGATTATTCTCATTGCTGCACAGAAGAATTATGTCCTTGATGCACTGCTATGTGACGGACATTTTGCAGAAGCAGATGAAGACGTTATGAACGTTTGACAAGCTCGGTATGATGACTACTTGGTAGTTTAGTGCGCCATACTTTACGTCTTAGAACCGGGACTTCAAAAACGTTTTGAACGCCACAAAGCATATGAGATGTTCCAAGAGCTGAAATTGGTATTTCAGACTCATGCCCGTGGTAAGAGGTATGTGACCTCTAACAAGTACTTTGCCTACAAGATGGAGGGTAATAGCTCAACCAGTGAGCATGTGCTCAGATTGTCTGGGTACTACAATTGCTTGAATCAAGTGGGAGTTAATCTTCCAGATAAGATAGTGATTGACAGAGTTCTCTAGTCACTATCACCAAGTTACTAGAACTTAGTGATGAACTATAATATGCAAGGGATGACGTAAAACCATTCCCGAGCTCTTCGCAATGCTGAAATCGACGAAGGTAGAAATCAAGAAAAGCATCAAGTGTTGATGGTTGACAAGACCACTAGTTTCAACTAAAAGGGCAAGGGAAAGAAAGGGAACTTCAAGAAAAATGGCAAGCAAGTTGGCACTCCCATGAAGAAGCCCAAAGCTAGACCCAGGCCTAAAACTGAGTGCTTCTACTGCAAAGGAAATGGTCACTGGAAGCGGAACTGCCCCAAATACTTGTGGATAAGAAGGATGGCAAAGTGAACAAAAGTATATTTGATATAAATGTTATTGATGTGTACTTTACTAGTGTACATAGTAACCCCAGGGTATTTGATACCGGTTTAGTTGCTAAGATTAGTAACTCGAAACAGGAATTGCAAAATGAACAGAGACTAGTTGAGGTGAGGTGACGATGTGTGTTGGAAGTTATTCCAAGGTTGATAAGATCACCATCGCACACTCCCTTTACCTTTGATATTAGTGTTGAACCTAAAATAAATGTTGTTTGGTGTTTGCGTTGAGCATAATATGATTGGATCATGTTTATTGCAATACGGTTATTCATTTAAGTCAAAGAATAATTGTTATTCTATTGACATGAATAATACCTTCTGAGGTCATACACCCAAGGTGAATGGTTTACTGAATCTCGATCGTAGTGATACACATATTCATAATATTGATGCCAAAAGATGCAAAGTTAATAATGATAGTGCAGCATATTTGTGGCACTGACGTTTAGGTCATATTGGTGTAAAGCGCATGAAGAAACTACATGTTGATGGGTTTTTGGAATCCCTTGATTATGAATCACTTGATGCTTGCGAACCATGCCTCATGGGTAAGATGACTAAGACTCCGTTCTCCAGAACAATGCAGCAAGCAAATGACTTATTGGAAACAATACATACTGATGTATGCGATCCGGTGAGTGTTGAGACTCGTGGCGGGTATCGTTATTTTCTGACCTTCACAGATGATTTGAGCAGATATGGGTATATCCACTTAATGAAACACAAGTCTGAAATGTTTGAGAAGTTCAAAGAATTTCAGTGTGAAGTGGAGAATCATCGTAACAAGAAAATAAAGATTCTATGATCTGATCATGGAGATGAAATATTTGAGTTACGAGGGTTGACACGCGAACACGTCACGTGTACCCTCGACGCCGGGGTGATGCACCGCAGCTCACGTCGAAGGAGACCCGACCGACCGCGCGATACGCAAGACAGTCAGCGGGCGATTTTGAAGACCCGAAACCCCACACGCCCAGGAGGGACCCCGTCAGGGAGTGCGGCGGCTATGGGCTGCCCTAGGTCGATTCGCTCGCCCCTACAGCCTCGTGGATCGCTGCCCTCCAATGCAAAGAACAAATGAATAACGAGAAAGAAAGATACAAGGGTAGGGGATAAAGATAGATGAACACAAAAGTGTAATAGATTGATTGGTTCGATTGGTGTTGTTTCAATCGGCCGTCAGCCCCAACATATATAAGAGGCGGCTGGACTTCCCGTACAAGCAAAGGATTTATCTAGGCTTTCCTTACAAGAAAATTACATCAATTCACGTCCAAAACCCTAGTCAAATTCGGACTGGTTTTATCCGAACTTTCCAAAACTGTTCGGTTTAAACTGGCTGCACCTTGCGGGTCCTTTTTGCGGTGGTAAACGATCTCGGATGAAAACAAGCCCAAAAGCAATCTTGACCGTTTCGACGAGACGAACAACTTTCATGTTGAAGGTTTTTTGATCAGAGATCATCTTGAGGGTCAGATCGGTCTCGCAACACAGGCTATCTCCTCGCGCTACCCGTCAGACATGTGTCTGGTGGGGCGCGCCACATCTCGCCTCGTGACAGGGCTGCACTCCGATTGCTCTAACTTTTGCATACGAACTCGGATTTGAACGATTTTTATATCAAAATCGATCGTTTCGACGAGACGAAGACAACCCGTGTAGATCATTTTTTCATTTGAGGTCGTCTTGGGGGCTTAATCGGCTAAACTGTACTTTGAATATAAGATCTTGGTACTTCGAGCATAGTTTCGGCCTTCGAGATGAAATCGGACGGCGATGACCCAAATTTCAAAGATGTTCATATCAATAATACGGAACTCTTTCATGTAGATCACTTCTCCATTTGAGTCCATCTAGATAATCATTTGAGCCCATCTTCAGCTTCTGGTCGGATTGACTATCACAACCTCCACCCCGGCAGGCCTTCCACCCGGGTAAGCTTTCCGCACCGACAAGGTTTCACCCCGGCAAGGTTTTTACACCGGCAAGGGTTCTCCCTAGCTCGGCAAGGTTTCTACCCCGGCAAGAGTTCCTCCTCGGCAAGGTTTCTACCCCGGCAAGAGTTCCTCTTCGGCAAGGTTTCTCCCTCGGCAAGATTTCACACCGGCAAGCTTCTTCGCCGGCAAGCTTTCCACGCCGGCAAGCTTCTCCGCCGGCAAGCTTTCCACATCGGTAAGCCCTCACATCGGCAAGGTTTTACCCCGGCAAGGTTTCATTCAGCCGGCAAAGGCCGAATACTTTCTCACTCAGGGCCGGCCCGCGAAGTGTTGCCTCTAACTTTTGCATACGAACCCTGATTCGTGACCATGCCAAAATCTGGTGTCAACACATGCCCCCCTGTTTTTCGGCAAAGCTTGTGTGCCGAAAAATAACTTGTATTGTGTTTGTTCTAAGGACGATGTCAACACTCCATCGGCCATTTATTTTCCTCAGGACGATAATCAGGTATCGGCCATGTTTGTGCTAAGGGCGATAATCATATATCGGCCATGTCTTGTGTGAACTTTCTGATGCAAACTTGGGTGAAACCTTCTCAGCTTCATTAACAATCCGGTGATAAAGTTCCATAGATATGTATCTCAATGTCATCCTCCGAACCATATTGTTCACCCTTTTGCTAGGATTTTGTAGACAATCAACAATAAACTTTCTCCAATCCTTACTTTCGCCTGCATAAAAATTTCATTAGTGGCCGAAGCTGTGGACTCCAATTCGGCCTTACCTATGTTGGCAAGAATAAGCATCGGCTATTGATAGATGTGCAATACACCATGACCAACATGGTAGCCAAATGCTTGCTATGCCAACTCTCTCCAATTATCATGTCCAGATATATGAAGAATCTTAAAACAACCCATGGTAAATTTTACATCTAGACATACCTCAAGATAAACTAAAAATGATTCGTCAAAACATTGATAACCATTGGATATTTGTTGCACTACTAGTAACGAATCACCGGAAGCCTCAATATGTATAGCACCTATAGCAAGGCAAAGCTCCAATCCGAATGACAATGCATATTCGGTTTTGATCATTGTGCAAAAATATTTTAAGCGGCATGAGGCTTCACAAAATAGCACCATAAGGATATATATAAACAACACCAACACCTTGGCCATTGCTACAAATTTAACCATCAATGTATAATCTCCATGGTTCTAGAGAGATCAAGCTAAAATCAATATTATGCATGATGTCAATATGATGCTCAATAATAAAATCAACCATGATTTGGCCTTACATAAATTCTGAATACTAATAAGCCAAAGCACACCCAATCAAAACATAAGTTCACTTTGCAATTTTGGTGAATTAGTCTATGCATAATATCTTCAATGGCATCAATTTGACAAATTCCTTTGCAAGCACTTATCTCAAACTAAGGACGATGTTAGAATACCACACCGGCCATTCTTAAATATATTCTTAGGGTGATAGATAAATATCGGCCATTACAATGAGGTCCATGTAGTATTCGCCCACCAAGGTATGTATAGCCGAAATAAACAAATGAAATAGCAATAAGATATTTTGGCCCCTTTGTATTAGCAACAAAAATGTAACTAACCAAATGTATAGTGATTTGGTAATACTCTGTCATGATATAGAAAATTATGTTGTGTCCATGGATCAAAATAAGTCCATGGAGGGTAACTGATCATACCTGTGGATGAATTCCATGGCAAAGGCATCAATTGCATTGTTGAAGAAAATGGATGATGTGCTAACCGAAGATTTTGATGTTGTGATCCACCTCTTCGGCTTAATTGTTTGTTGCTTCCATTCTTCTCTTTCTTCACTTTTATTGTACTTGTTGCAATAGAAGCATGCACATCATTTTTGTTATGAATGATCCTCTTGGGAACCCATGCCATGTTCTTCTGTCTCAGCTCTTGTGCACTAAGATTTTGTAATTCCTTCTTTTGCCAATACGTTAAGCCGAGTGGGCATCTCGGCTGTAATTCTGTTTTGACCAATGGCAGTTCCTTTTTGGCCTTATGCACTCTCAACTTCTTTTCTTCAGATTTGGCACTTTGACTCTCAATAATTGGTTGCTTTGTCTCATTGCCTTTAGTAGCCAATGTTAACACTTTAATTGACTCTTTTTTATTTGAGATCAAATCTGAAGTTGCACTCTTACGACCATCTCTTTTAACACGGTAAACTTGCTTGACCACCTCTTTCTTCATCCTTGAGCTCTGGACCGATTCCTTATGATTGAAACGGTCTTTAACATGTGATTGTTCAGATATTGATCTTCTCGGAGCTGCATAATATTGGTGAGATGGTCTAAAATAAGATGGATAATTTGCCCTTGTATCATACGTGTCCCATGATGGATATGGATTTACATGAGTGTAGGGAGGCATCCACGACATTGGCATTGGCGGCCCAAAAGCAGGATATGAAGTCTGCTTGCTCAACATCTTCCTTTGCCAATCCAAGTCTTCAGATTTATGCCTCGGGGGTGACTTCGATGCTTTTGCTTCACTCGGCTGATAAGCACTCTTTGCCTCACTTATCTTCTGATATTTTTCTAATAACTGCGCGAAAGTGACTTTCGGCCTTTTACCTTTGTGCTTACCATTGCCTTTGCTTTCTTTAACTGTGCGTGCATCGGTCTTTGAATTTTCTTGTTGCCCCCAGTGCTAGATGTCACCATTGTAGCTTTGATGGAATTCCCATCTTCAAGATTGCTGTTGATGCACTTTTTAACCATATCCTTGCTCGAAGTCTTGACCCCGTCATTATTGGTGTGTACCTGTTGACCTTAGGTGAATCGGCTTGAGATAGCCGAGTCAACATTTGATCACCATCAAAACCAATCTGATCCGATTGTTCATATGATCGTGCCTCAACAAACTTCAATTGTCTCGATTGTGCGGCTTGATGAATCACGTTGTTGTCTTCGATATTCTCTTCAAACAAACATTGAATTTGTTCTTGTCCTGATGGCTCGACATCATGATCAATTATAATAGGATTAGTCGACGATGCACCAACGATGTGATCAACTATGCCCGGACTGAAGGTACACTTCTTGTCCATTAACTGATATTGTGATACTAGCTCTGAAACAAAACAACCAAGCAGTGCTGGCTTAGCGTCATCTGACTCGGCTATGCATTGATTTTCATCCTCTTTTCCTGATGCTTTTGAATCGGCTTCGAAGGACTTTGGACCTGGCTTTACGTTTCTGCAACCAAAATAATTACAGAATATATGTCTCGTCCGAGACCAAATGTTAGCCAGGCATGAAACAAACAAAGTTGTCCATATGAATACAAAGTTTAGTTGGCATGGCAAGAACAACTTTGGTTTTGATAAGTTGTCACTATTAGTCTCTATGAATGATACCATGTGTCGACCATCATGATTAGTGAAAAGATCATTCCTAACAAATAGATTACTCATTTCAATTGGTCTTTCAAAATTAATTAGAATCTTACTAACGGGTGCATCAACAATATGATTTTGACCGAATCGAAAATTGAGTAAACTATCTGCTAGGTGTACCTTTGTGAAGACGTTGGAAGGAGAAGATGGTTGCACCACTGGAACAATACATTGCTCCACTTCTGAATAATTCTCCAACGCCTCTTCCTCTTTTTCTGGATCTGGTGCCTCATCACTCGGATTGCCCGAGTATATTTCAGTCGGATTGCCCAAGTGGATTTCACTCGGACGCTCTTTGTCAGTTGAACTTTCCTCGGCCGCATTTTCTTGGTCTTGATGTTCATCGTTAACTGAACTGTGTTCAGCCATATTACTGTGTTCTTGATGCTCATCAATATCTTTAGCACGAAACTCATAGGGTAGCATGTAAGCTTCCTTACATCCAGAAAAATCGAGCACAACCAATTTGTTGCGTTTGTCGTTCCTTTGCTGAGCCAAGCTTGCATCTTCTATTTTGGTACACGCACCAATAGTTGGCTTGATGCACTCGGCTTTAGCCGGTGATGCACTCGTCTGGAACGATGCACTCGGCTGGCATGATGCAACGCACTGGGCTTTAAACATCCCGGTGCTCAATCCGGTTTCAACCGAATCCACCGTATTAGCCGAGTGAATCCCTTTTTGCTGGTTTGCTTGCAAAGCTTCTTTTTTATCTTGCCTCAAAAGTGTAGAAGGGCCAAAATGGCTGCTACATGGAGTAAGGCACTTGACGTATTCTTGCAAATATCCATCTCCACGCTTCTTCTTGAGTGCTTCGTAGGCCTGTCGATATGCTGCTGGTAATTCCTCAAGGGTAGGTGTAGTAAATTCGTTGACTCTATTCCCTGTGAGCTTTGGCTTGATCTTGTCCTCTTGGGCCAGATATTTTTCTTTAGACTCATCCCTACTTGGATTCGCTTGCCCCCCCCAATACTTTTAGATCTTTCAGCAATGAATTGATGTTGCCGAAATTTTGCGATTGTATAGGGGGTGTATAACATGCTGCAATGATAGCTGAAGACATGTGCACTGTTGTTGAATATTTTCTCACGCCAATTTGATCAATCGGCAACACTTTGTCTTCTTTCAAAACCCTAGCTCTTATTGCCTCATAATCAGGAACCAATCCCTTTTCGTGCTGCTCAAGGCAAATAGCACTAATCTTCTTATTTTGGGCTAAACTTTTTAATGCAGCCAGATCCACCTCATCTCCTACAATACTAGGCACATATGCTCCTGCAGAATCTCCATTCACTCGGCCAAGGTGATCCGAGTCATGAATATTTTTAGTTTCATATGCCACTGAGCAATTAATATCACGAGGTGTAGTATATGATGTTCGATGATAACCGGCCAAATAGCTAATGGAAGCATGGCCGATTCCCCCATCCATCGGCATGTTTGGGGATGAACCCGCATATTGCGAGTCGGCTACTGATGGATAAAACTATGAGATGCCCTCCTGCACATGAGGTATCATATATTGATCATTCGAAAAAATTGTGTTGTTCACCGGCATATTGAAAGATGTTGCCGATGCACGAAAGTTCAGATTCATAAGTTGCATGCCGCGATTATGTAAATTCCAAGTTTCTCCAACGGAATAACTAGCCGTCCTTTGCTCATTAGGGTTGGCTGACATCACATGTCCGTTGAAAGATCTAGCAACATCAACATAATGGCTATTTGCATCTATGCAAGGAGATTGATGATACATGTTACCGTTGAAGATTGCAGCCGCTTGATGACGCTCTCCTCGTAGGAAGAACATGTTGGAGACTGTTCAAAGCTTCGTTCCCCAGCGGAGTCACCAAAAAGTGTGTTGACACACGAACACGTCATGTGTACCCTCGATGCCGGGGGTGATGCACCGCAGCTCACGTTGAAGGAGGCCTGACCGACAGCGCGATACGCAAGACAGTCAGCGGACGCTTTTGAAGACCCGAAACCCCACATGCCCGGGAGGGACCCCGCCAGGGAGTGCGGCGGCTATGGGCTGCCCTAGGTCAATTCGCTCGCCCCTAGAGCCTCGTGGATCGCTGCCCTCCAACACGAAGAATGAACAAATAACGAGAAAGAAAGATACAAGGGTAGGGGATAAAGATAGATGAACATAAAAGTGTAATAGATTGATTGGTTCGATTGGTGTTGTTTCAATCGGCCGTCACCCCCAGCATATATAAGAGGCGGCTAGACTTCCTGTACAAGCAAAGGATTTATCTAGGCTTTCCTTACAAGAAAATTACATCAATTCACGTCCATAACCCTAGTCAAATTCGGACTGGTTTTATCCGAACTTTCCAAAACTGTTCGGTTTAAACTGGCTGCACCTTGCGGGTCCTTTTTGCGGTGATAAACGATCTCGTATGAAAACAAGCCCAAAAGCAATCTTGACCGTTTCGACGAGACGAACAACTTTCATGTTGAAGGTTTTTGATCAGAGAACATCTTGAGGGTCAGATCGGTCTCGTAACACAGGCTATCTCCTCGCGCTACCCGTCAGACATGTGTCTGGTGGGGCGCGCCATATCTCGCCTCGTGACAGGGCTGCACTCCGATTGCTCTAACTTTTGCATACAAACTCGGATTTGAACTATTTTTATATCAAAATCAATCGTTTTGACGAGACGAAGACAACCCGTGTAGATCATTTTTTTATTTGAGGTCGTTTTGGGGGCTTAATCGGCTAAACTGTACTTTGAATATAAGATATTGATACTTCGAGCATAGTTTCGGCCTTCGAGATGAAATCGGACGGCGATGACCCAAATTTCAAAGATGTTCATATCAATAATACGGAACTCTTTCATGTAGATCATTTCTCCATTTGAGTCCATCTAGATAATCATTTGAGCCCATCTTCAGCTTCTGGTCGGATTGACTATCACAACCTCCACCCCGGCAGGCCTTCCACCCGGGTAAGCTTTCCGCACCGACAAGGTTTCACCCCGGCAAGGTTTTTTACACCGGCAAGGGTTCTCCCTAGCTTGGCAAGGTTTCTACCCGGGCAAGAGTTCCTCCTCGGCAAGGTTTCTACCCCGGCAAGAGTTCCTCTTCGGCAAGGTTTCTCCCTCGGCAAGATTTCACACCGGCAAGCTTCTTCGCCAGCAAGCTTTCCATGCTGGCAAGCTTCTCCGCCGGCAAGCTTTTCACATCGGTAATCCCTCACATCGGCAAGGTTTTACCCCGGCAAGGTTTCATTCAGCCGGCAAAGGCCGAATACTTTCTCACTCTTTGCATATGAACCCTGATTCGTGACCGTGCCAAAATCTGGTGTCAACAATGAGTTTAGGCTTTAGTTGAAACAATGTCGAATAGTTTCGCAACTCAAGCCACCTAGAACACCACAATGTAATGGTGTGTCCGAACGTCGTAACCGTACTTTATTAGATATGGTGCGATCTATGATGTCTCTTATCGATTTACCACTATAGTTTTGGGGTTATGCATTAGAGACAGCCGCATTCACGTTAAATAGGGCACCATCTAAAAATCCGTTGAGACGACACCGTATGAACTGTGGTTTAGCCAGAAACCTAAGCTGTAGTTTCTTAAAGTTTGGGGTGATGATGCTTATGTGAAAAAGTTTCAACATGATAAGATCAAACTCAAATCGGAGAAGTGTGTCTTCATAGGATACCCAAAAGAAACTGTTGGGTACACCTTCTATCATAGATCCGAAGGCAAGATCTTTGTTGCTAAGAATGGATCCATTCTAGAGAAGGAGTTTCTCTCGAAAGAAGTGATTGGGAGGAAAGTAGAACTTGATGAGGTAGTTGTACCTTCTCGCGAATTGGAAAGTAGTTCATCACAGAAATTAGTTCCAGTGATTCCTACACCAATTAGTGAGGAAGCTAATGATGATGATCATGAAACTTCAGATCAAGTTACAATCGAACCTCGTAGGTCAACCAGAGAATGGTCCGCACCAGAGTGGTATGGTAATCCTTTCTGGAAGTCATGTTACTATATCCTGACAAACCTATGAACTATGAGGAAGTGATGATGAGCCCAGATTCCATGAAATGGCTTGAGGCCATGAAATCTGAGATGGGATCCATGTATGAGAACAAAGTATGGACTTTGATTGACTTGGCCGATGATCGGCGAGCCATTGAGATTAAATGGGTCTTTAAGAGGAAGACGGACGCTGATAGTAGTGTTACTATCTACAAAGCTCGAGTTTTCACTAAAGGTTGTCGACAAGTTCAAGGTGTTGACTACGATGAGAGTTTCACACTCGTATCTATGCTTAAAGTCTGTCCGAATCATGTTAGCAATTGCTGTATTTTATGAAATTTGGCAAATGGATGTCAAAACTCCATTCCTTAATGGATTGCTTAAAGAAGAGTTGTATATGATGCAACCAGAAGGTTTTGTCAATCCTAAAGGTGCTAACAAAGTTTGCAAGCTCCAGCGATCCATCTATGGACTGGTGCAAGCATCTCGGAGTTGGAATATACGCTTTGATGACTTGATCAAAGCATATAGTTTTTTACAGACTTTTGGAGAAGCCTGTATTTACAAGAAAGTGAGTGGGAGCTCTGTAGCATTTCTGATATTATAGGTGGATGACATATTATTGATCGAAAATGATACTGAATTTCTGGATATCATAAAAGGATACTTGAATAAGAATCTTTCAATGAAAGACCTCGGTGAAGCTGCTTACATATTGGGCATCAAGATCTATAGAGATAGATCAAGACGCTTGATAAATTTTTCAGTGAGTACATACCTTGACAAGTTTTTGAAGTAGTTCAAAATGAAACAGTAAAAGAAGGAGTTCTTGCCTATGTTGCAAGGTGTGAAGTTGAGTTAAGACTCAAAACCCGACCACGGTAGAAAATAGAAAGAGAATGAAAAGTGATTCCCTATGCCTCAGTCATAGGTTGTATAAAGTATGCTATGCTGCGTACCAGACCTATTGTATACCATAGCATGATTTTGGCAAGGGAGTATAATAGTGATTTAGGAGTAGATCACTGGACAGCGGTCAAAATTATCCTTAGAGGACTAAGGATAATATTTCTCAGTTATGGAGGTGATAGAAGAGTTCATGTAAAGAGTTACGTCGATGCAAGCTTTTGACACTGATCTAGATGACTCTAAGTCTCGATCTAGATACATATTAAAAGTGGGAGCAATTAGCTAGAGTAGCTCCGTGCAGAGTATTGTAGACATCGAAATTTGCAAAATGCATACGGATCTGAATGTTGCAGACCCGTAGACTAAACTTCTCTCACAAACAAAACATGATCACTCTTTGGCTGTTAATCACATAGCGATGTGGACTAGATTATTGACTCTAGTAAACCCTTTGGGTATTAGTCACATGAAGATGTGAACTAATCACATAAAGATGTGAACTATTAATGTGAAATCACATGACGATGTGAACTAGATTATTGATTCTAGTGCAAGTGGGAGACTGAAGGAAATATGCCCTAGAGGCAATAATAAAGTTGTTATTTATATTTCCTTATATCATGATAAATCTTTAGTATTCATGCTAGAATTGTATTAACCGGTAACTTAGTACATGTGTGAATACATAGACAAACAAAGTGTCCCTAGTCTGCCTCTACTTGACTAGCTCGTTAATCAAAAATGGTTAAGTTTCCCAGCCATAGACATGTGTTGTCATTTTGTGAACGAGATCACATCATTATCGATGTGAAGGACAAGACCCATCCGTTAGCTTAGCACTATGATCGTTTAGTTTATTGCTATTGCTTTCTTCATGACTTTTACATGTTCCTATGACTATGAGATTATGTAACTCCCGAATACCGGGGGAACACTTAGTGTCTATCAAACGTCACAATGTAACTGGGTGATTATAAAGATGTTCTACAGGTGTCTCCGATGGTGTTTGTTGAGTTGGCATAGATCGAGATTAGGATTTGTGACTCCGATTGCCGAAGAGGTATCTTTGGGCCCTCTCGGTAATGCACATCACTATAAGACTTGCAAGCAATGTGACTAATGAGTTAGTTGCAGGATGATGCATTACCGAATGAGTAAAGAGACTTGTCTTTAACGAGATTGAGATAGGTATGATGATACCAACGATCGAATCTCGAGCAAGTAACATACCGATGACAAAGGGAACAATGTATATTGTTGTGCGGTTTGACCGATAAAGATCTTCGTAAAATATGTAGGAGCCAATATGAGCATCTAGGTTTCGCATTGGTTATTGACCGGAGATGTGTCTCGGTCATGTCTACATAGTTCTCGAACTCGTAGGGTCCACTCGCTTAACATTCGATGACGATTTGTATTATGAGTTATGTGATTTGATGACCAAAGTTTGTTCGGAGTCCCGAATGAGATCACGGACATGACGAGGAGTCTCGAAATGGTCGAGACGTAAAGATCGATAAATTGGAAGGCTATATTCGGACATCGGAAAGGTTCTGAGTGGTTCGGATATTTGTCGGAGTACCGGAGAGTTACGGGAATTCGCCGGGGTAAGTATTGAGCCTTCATTGGCCTTAGTGGAAAGGAGAGATGGGCCACAAGGGGAGGCCGCGCCCCCCCCCCCATGGGCTGGTCCGAATTGGACTAGGGAGGGGGCGACGCCCCTCTCTTTCCTTCTCCCTCTCCTCTCCTTCCTTCTTCTACTAGGGGTAGGAATCACCCCTTTGGGCGCGCCCCTTGTGGCCGGCCCTCCTCCTCCTCCCCTCCTTTATATACGGGGGAAGGGGCACCCCATAGACACACTAGTTGATCTTTTAGCCGTGTGCGGTGCCCCCCTCCACAGTTACACACTTCGGTCATATCGTTGTACTGCTTAGGCGAAGTCCTCCGCCGGTAACTTCATCATCACCGTCACCATGCTGTCGTGCTGTCGAAACTCTCACTCGGCCTCGACTGGATCAAGAGTATGAGGGACATCACCGAGCTGCTATGCGTTCGGTACTCGATCGGTTGGATCACGAAGACGTTCGACTACATCAACCACGTTACTAAATGCTTCCGCTTTCGGTCTACGAGGGTACATAGATACACTCTCCCCTCTCGTTGCTATGCATCTCCTAGATAGATCTTGCATGATCGTGGGAATTTTTTTGATATACTATGTTCCCCAACAATTTGGACATCGGAATGGTTTCGAGTGGTTAGGGTATTTTACCGGAGTACCGAGGGGTTACCGGTGTTAGGGAACGTAGTAATTTCAAAAAAATTCCTATGCACACGCAAGATCATGGTGATGCATAGCAACAAGAGGGGAGAGTGTCGTCCACATACCCTCGTAGACCGTTATGTGGAAGCGTTATGACAACGCGGTTGATGTAGTCGTACATCTTCAAGATCGACCGATCCTTAGCACCGAACGTACGGCACCTCCGCGTTCAGCACACGTTCGGCTCGGCGACGTCCCGCGAACTCACGATCCAGTAGATCTCGGGGAAGAGTTTCGTTAGCACGACGGCGTGGTGACGATGTTGATGAAGCTACCGCAGCAGGGCTTCGCCTAAACATCGCTAAAGTATGACCGAGGTGGATTATGGTGGAGGGGGCACCGCACACGGCTGGAGAGATCTCAATGATCAACTTGTGTGTCTAGAGGTGCCCCCTGCCCCCGTATATAAAGGTGCAAGGGGGGAGAGGCGGCCGACCAGGAGGAGGCGCGCCAGGAGGAGTCCTACTCCCACCGGGAGTAGGACTCCCTCCTTTCCTAGATGGAATAGGAGAAGGGGGAAGGAGGAGGGAGAGAGGAAGGAAAGGGGGGCGCCGCCCCCCTCCTTGTCCAATTTGGACTAGAGGGAGAGGGGGCACGCGTCCTGCCCTGGCAGCCCCTCCTCACTTCCACTAAGGCCCATCATGGCCCATTAAACCCCGGGGGGGTCCGGTAACCCCCGGTACTCCGGTAAAATCCCGATTTCACCCGGAACACTTCCAATATCCAAATATAGGCTTCCAATATATAAATCTTCATGTCTCGACCATTTCGACACTTCTCATCATGTTCGTGATCAAATCCGGGACTCCGAACTACCTTCGGTGCATCAAAACATATAAACTCATAAAACTAATCGTCATAGAACTTTTAGCGTCCGGACCGTACGAGTTCGAGAACTATGTAGACATGACCGAGACACATCTCCGGTCAATAACCAATAGCGGAACCTGGATGCTCATATTGGTTCCTACATATTCTACGAAGATCTTTATCGGTCAAACCGCACAACACTATATGTTGTTCTCTTTGTCATCGGCATGTTACTTGCCCGAGATTCGATCGTCGATATCCAATACCTAGTTCAATCTCGTTACTGGCAAGTCTCTTTACTCGTTCCATAATACATCATCATGTAACTAACTCATTAGTTATCATGCTTGCAAGGCTTATAGTGATGTGTATTACTAAGAGGGCCCAGAGATACCTCTCCGACAATCAGAGTGACAAATCCTAATCTTGATCTATGCCAACTCAACAAGTACCATCGGAAACACCTCTAGAGCACCTTTATGATCACCAAGTTACATTGTGACGTTTGGTAGCACACAAAGTGTTCCTCCGGTATTCTGTAGTTGCATAATCTCATAGTCATAAGAACATGTATAAGTCATGAAGAAAGCAATAGCAGTAAACAAACGATCAAGTGCTAAGCTAACGGAATGGGTCAAGTCAATCACATCATTCTCCTAATGATGTGATCCTATCGGGTGTGGGGTTCCGGAAAACCCTTAAGGTTCGAACACTGGGGTGCGCGCGAAGTCTTTCCTTCCCACCAATCGATGCTCTAGCTCACTAAGATCTCGCGGACGAACTCGACGAACTCGCACATAGAAATAACCAAGATTTATACTGGTTCGGGCCACCGTAGTGGTGCAATACCCTACTCTAGTGTGGTGGTGGTGGATTGCCTCTAGGGCTGATGATGAACAGTACAAGGGGAGAACAACCTCCTGAGGTTGAGGTGTTCTTGAGCTTGGTGTGCTTGTGTGTGTGTATGTGGTCTGAATGGTCCGTCCCCTCTCTAAGGTGGTGGCTAGTCCTATTTATACTGGCCCTGGTCCTCTTCCCAAATATCGAGCGGGAAGGGAGCCAACAATGGAGGGCTAATTCGAAGGGGGACAACTAGTACAAGCTATCCTGACAAAAATGTCTCTTCGCCTGCCAAAGGCTCTGGTGGTGATGTCGTCTTGGGCTCCATGATAACCTCCATCTTGCCGTCCTCCTGGTCTTGGTCTCGTTGCACCAATATAGCAACCTTTGCCTGATGCCTCGGTAATCTTCGCCTGCGCTTGCCTCCTTAGCACCAAAGAGGAAACAAGGATGCTGCGCGCGCTGGCGCCCGCCTGGTGCCGTCGTCATGGCTCACGTCACGAGGGTCTCGTGAGGTTTGCCCCGCCTTGATATCTCTGCTCCTCATGAGCCTGCCTAGCTGGGCTACTCCTGAGGAAGTCTTGCGTCGTCTGCCTCGGGAGGCTTGGACCCTCGCGAGGGTCTTGGATGCTTTGCTGGTGAAGATGGGTCGTACGGCCTGCAGGCTCAGCCACGCGGCAGGCTGCAGGAAGGCAAGTATGGGGACCCCCGTTCCCAGAATGCCGATAGTAGCCCCCGGGCCCAAGGTGCACTCGGACTTGGCTTCGCGGTGAAACCAAGGGCCATGTTCGGAGCACCGCGGGCGCGTGGCGGTTGATTGGATGTGGGCGTCTCCGCTTCCCCATGTTGTCTTGGCAACTGCTCGACTTGTCAGGTCCCCGCGACATGCAAGGAAAACCATCATTACCTGCAATCGTGGGAGACGCTGGTTGGCCTTCCCTCGCTATAAATGGGGAGGGGGTGGAGCCCCCGTTGCCCATCTCTTCCTTGCTTTCTTGCTCCTTCCTCCTCGCTCCATCACTTGCAGTGACACCCATGGCACCACAAAGGAAGTTCTCCGCCGCCGAGAAGGGGAAAGCCCCTCGCGAGGGACCCGGCTCCCCGGCGCCCAAGCGCGGACACGGTCGCCCGCGTAAACATGCCGCGACCCCCGCCGTGGCCCATTGTCGAGTCAGCGCCACGGCACGCGGAGTGGGTCATCCCAGCAATGGCGGTCCAGTTGATGAGGGATGGTGCGCCATGGTGGCGCGGCCTCCTCGTCCGCGCTTCCACACGGCGGAGGTGTCGCTGGAGTTCGACGTCTGGTCAGAGAACCCGGCCGGAAACTGGCTCCAACTCCCGCGCTTCTTCATCGGCGAACTGCCAGCCTCTGGTCCAAGCAGACTCTGGGTGCAGGCAGATGGCTGCTGCAGCAAGGCCTCTTGGGTTGTGGTCGAGACTTCCGTTGTGGGCAACATGGCCCTGGCCCGCGGCTGGCAAACATTCACCCGCGCGTGCGGCCTGGGCAGGCGGTGCACCCTCCACTTCGGGTACAATGGTGGGTCGACCCTTTATGTGAGGATGTTTGGGGAAGATGGTCGCCGCGCCGGGTGCTGCCCTGAGGCGAACGATGGTGAGGAGGTACTCGGCCTTAGGGATGGTCGCGACGAGGACGAGGGCGAGCCCGCCCTCGCCGGCGATCGTGTCTCACCCAGCTACGCCGGCTCTTCCTCCGGCTACAGCTCCAGCAGTGGCGGCTATGCCCAGCCGCCGCGCCCGTCTTGAAGACGGTGGTGGGTCGTCTTGCCACCGCACCTCCATGAAGCATGAGGAAGGATCTGGCTAGGCTCGGGGTAGTGCTAGGTGCCTGTCCTCACGGATCGCTGCAACACTACTTTTGTTTTGCTCTTTTCCTGCATCAAGAATGAAACCAGCATGGGCCCAGGAAGGGCATGTATCGAACTATTGTTCCTTGGTTATATCAGTATGCGTGTTGTTCTCGTGTTGTGTCATTATTTTGCGCAAAGATAACTTAACCTGGTATACTCAGGACGTCCTCTTCCCCGCGAAGCATTTATTTCCTCACATTTATCTTGCCTCGGTGGCCTGCATTCGCTCAGGAACTGCGAAAAACTTGTTAGGAAGTGCGTTAAAAGATTTGCCGTTCATCCTGGCCCTGACCTGGCACTTTGCGTCGCGGTACCCGAGGAGCACAGACTAGTAGAGGTGCGCCACCCTTTGAGCTCGAACGAGGGTGGCTCGCGAGAAGGCAGAAAGGAGAAAAAAATGCTCGCGAGGGCACCTGCCTAGCCCCCTTGAGAGGCATGCGAGAGAGAGAACACGAGCAAATTCGAGCCGAAAAAGTGCAGTGAGAGGCGAGGGAATCAAATCGGTAAGGCACGCCAAAGGCAAACTTTGATTGAGGAAAAGCAAGTCAACTACGAAAAGCAAATGAAAAGCCGCGTCCGACACCTAATCTAGTCTTCAAGTCTTCTCACCAGCACAGAGCTAAGTGCTGTCCACTAGGTGTGGGAGGGAGCCCCAGGGCCTGAGGCCGACGCTCTTGAGACTCCGGGGCGTGTACAGCCCCACTCATTATTACGTGAGAGTGTCACGGGCGGTGATTCTTCACAGACACTGGGCCTTCTTCACAGGCTCTGGGCCTTGCTTCTCAGGCTCTGGGACATGCTTCACGGATAGAACTTCCGGAGGTGCTGGATGTTCCAGGCGTTCTAGATAGGTATACCGTCCTGCGTCTTCAAGCGCGCTGCACCCGGCCTAGAGACATGGACGACCCTGAACGGACCCTCCCGCATGGGCGAGAGCTTGTGCAGCCCTTCCCTGGAGAGGACCCGCCTCAGGACGAGGTCGCCCACCTCGAGCGTCCTGGAGTGGATGTTGCGGCAGCGGTATTGTCGCAGCGCTTGTTGGTACCTTGCTGCCCTCAACGCGGCTTCGCGACGATGTTCCTCCCCCAGCACAAGATCCATCCCCCGCATGGCGTCTTGATGACCCACAAGTATAGGGGATCTATCGTAGTCCTTTCGATAAGTAAGAGTGTCGAACCCAACGAGCAGCAGAAGGAAATGATAAGCAGTTTCCAGCAAGGTATTCTCTGCAAGTACTGAAATAGGTGGTAACAGATAGTTTTGTGATAAGATAATTTGTAACGAGCAACAAATAACAAAAGTAAATAAAGTGCAGCAAGGTGGCCCAATCCTTTTTGTAGCAAAGTACAAGCCTGGATAAACTCTTATATAGAGAAAAGCACTCCCGAGGACACATGGGAATATCGTCGAGCTAGTTTTCATCACGTTCATATGATTCGCGTTCTGTACTTTGATAATATGGTATGTGGGTGGACCGGTGCTTGGGTACTGTCCTTACTTGGACAAGCATCCCACTTATGATTAACCTCTATTGCAAGCATCCGCAACTACAACAAATGTATTAAGGTAAACCTAACCATAGCATGAAACATATGGATCCAAATCAGCCCCTTACGAAGCAATGCATAAACTAGGGTTTAAGCTTCTGTCACTCTAGCAACCCATCATCTACTTATTACTTCCCAATGCCCTCCTCTAGGCCCAAATAATGGTGAAGCGTTATGTAGTCGACGTTCACATAACACCACTAGAGAAGAGACAACATACATCTCATCAAAATATCGAACGAATACCAAATTCACATGACTACTAATAGCAAGACTTCTCCCATGTCCTTAGGAACAAATGTAACTACTCACAAAGCATATTCATGTTCATAATCAGAGGGGTATTAATATGCATATAGGATCTTAATATATGATCTTCCACCAAATAAACCAACTAGCATCAACTACAAGGAATAATTAACACTACTAGCAACCCACAGGTACCAATCCCGGGCATAGAGACAAGAATTGGATACAAGAGATGAACTCGGGTTTTGAGAGGAGATGGTGCTGGTGAAGATGTTGATGGAGATTGCCCTCTCCCGATGAGAGGAGTGTTGGTGATGACGATGGCGATGATTTCCCCCTCCCGGAGGGAAGTTTACGCGGCAAAACAGCTCCGCCAGAGCCCTAGATTGGTTCCGCCAAGGTTCCGCCTCATGGCGGCGGAGTCTCGTCCAAAAAGATGTTCTATGATTTTTTTTCCTCATCCAAAGACTCCATATAGCAGAAGATGGCCATCGGAGGGCCACCAGGGGGCCCACGAGGTAGGGGGGCGCGCCTAGGGGGGTAGGGCGTGCCCCCCACCCCCGTGGGCAGGGTGTGGCCCCCCTGGTGAACTTCTTGTGCTCAGTATTTTTTAGATATTCTGAAAACGTCTTCCGTGAAGTTTCAGGACTTTTGGAGTTGCGCAGAATAGGTCTCTAATATTTGCACCTTTTCCAGCCCCAGAATCCCAACTGCCGGCATTCTCCCTCTTTATGTAAACCTTGTAAAATAAGAGAGGATAGGCATAAGTATTGTGACATAATGTGTAATAACAGCCCATAATGCAATAAATATCGATATAAAAGCATGATGCAAAATGGACGTATCAGCTCCCCCAAGCTTAGACCTCACTTGTCCTCAAGCGAAAGACGAAAACGAAAAATATGTCCACGTGTTTGGAGATAGAGGTGTCGATAAAAGTAAAATACGGACGTGAGGGCATCATGATCATTCTTAGAACAGAAACTTACATAATTCTTGTCATATGATTTATTATGCTAGAGTAATAATTCAGTCACAATTTCAAGTATGAATCGTAAACTTCATTGAAAACTAACAAACTATAATCTCAGTCATTGGAGCAATTGCAATTTATCATAACATAGGAAAGAGTCAATATATAAGAGCTTTTCAGCAAGTCCACATACTCAACTATTATATAGTCTTTCACAATTGTTGACACTCACACAATACTTCTGGGTATGGAGTTTTAATCGGACACAGAGAAAGATATGGGCTTATAGTTTTGCCTCCCAACGTTTTACCTCAAGGGTAATGTCAACAATAATAGTTCATGAAAACTCACATCCAATTAGCCATATATACCAGGATCTTTCCAACATACTATGCTTGCCAAAGGATAAAATGTAAAAAGGAAGGGTGAAGATCACCATGACTCTTATGCAAGGTAGGAGATAAAAGTAAAAGTAGGCCCTTCGCAGAGGGAAGCAGAGGTTGTCATGCGCTTTTATGGTTGGATGCACAAAATCTTAATGCGAAAGAACGTCACTTTATATTGCCACTTGTGATATAGACCTTTATTATGCAGTCTGTCGCTTTTATTTCTTCCATATCACATGATCGTATAAAGCTTATTTTCTCCCACACTAGTAAGTCATACATATTTAGAGAGCAATTTTTATTGCTTGCACCGATGACAACTTACTTGGAGGATCTTACTCAATCCATAGGTAGGTATGGTGGACTCTCATGGCAAAACTGGTTTAAGGGTATTTGGAAGCACAAGTAGAACCCTACTTGGTGCGATGAATTTGGCTAGCATGAGGGGAAAAGGCAAGCTCAACCATGTTGGATGATCCATGACAATATAATTTATCTCAGATGTAAGAAAACATAACCCATTATGTTGTCTTCCTTGTCCAACGTCAACTCTTTAGCATGTCATATTTTAATGAGTGCTCAGAATCATAAAAGATGTCCAAGATAGTATATTTATATGTGAAGACCTCTCTTTCTTTATTACTTCCTATTAATTGCAACGATGACCAAAACTATGTTTGTCAACTCTCAACAACTTTTATTCAGCATACTTTTTCTATGTGAGCTCATTACTCTCCATAAGATCCATATGATCTCTTTGCTTCCTTTTTTTATTAATTTCTCTATTCTTTTATTCACTTAGGATCATGGCAAAATAATCAAGCCCTTGTCTCAACACTAATCTTTATTATATATAGCTCACGGACTCGATTACATAGAGGGATCATAAAGCAAAACTCAAAACTAGATCATGCCATAAACTTTATTCTACTAGATCAAGATATTACCAAAAGGATCGAACTAAGAAAAATGGTAAAGATAAAAGTGATGGTGATACTATGCCGGGGCACTCCCCCAAGATTGGCAGTTGCCAAGGGGAGTGCCCATACCCATGTGATTATGTCTCCTTTGTTGGTGAATAAGGTGGAGTTGTTGATGATGGATAGTCGCACATCAAGCGTAGGAGGTCTTCTAACTTGCGGATAATGCCTTTGAGTGCGATGATATGCTCCTTCAACAAAATATTTTCACGTGTGAGATACTTATTTTGTATACAAGCTAACTCGATCATCTTGAAAGCTTCGATCTCAGTTGGGGTAAGAAGATTGTGATCAGGTTGAAGGATGTCTTCTGTTGCCGGAACTTGGTCCTCTGTGGCCTGCTTGATCCCTTCATCCTTGTTGATCTCCATGGGTTCTTCTCTCTTCAGCTCTATCTTCATTAGCCAAGCATCGTTGCCCTCATGGTTGGACGAGGAAGGAGACGACATAATGCCTAGCCTTGATAACCCTGACACAAAACAACTTGAAACAAAGACAAGAGATATTTGCGTGATACGGAGGTCAAAACCTTCGGGAGGTTATATAATGAATTTTTACCGACCAAAATATGTGTCGTGTACGAAAATGGAGTCCGGAGAGAACACGAGGTGCCCACGAGGTAGGGGTGCGCCCTCCACCCTCGTGGAGGCCTCGTGTCCTTCCCGGAATGCTTCTTATTTTCTATTTTTCTAAATCTTCCAAAACGGAGAAATATTGCCTTAAAAACTGTTTTGGAGTCGGTTTACTTACCGTACCACATACCTATTCCTTTTCGGAGTCTGAAATGTTTCGGAAAGTGTCCCTTATGTATTCCTCCGGGGTTACGGTTTCAATAACATTGGTTTCAACATTTATGGGATTACCTGAGATATAATGTTTGATTCTTTGACCGTTCATCACCTTCGGATTTGTGCCTTCGAAGTTGTTGATTTTTAAGGCACCGGAACAATAGACCTCCTCCATAACGTAAGGACCTTCCCATTTAGAGAGAATTTTTCCTGCAAAAAATCTTAAACGGGAGTTGTATAGCAATACATAATCACCTACATTAAACTCACGCTTTTGTATCCTTTTATCATGCCATCTTTTAACCTTTTCTTTGAACAACTTGGCATTTTCGTAGGCTTGGGTTCTCCATTCATCGAGTGAGCTAATATCAAATAACCTCTTCTCACCGGCAAGTTTAAAATCATAATTGAGCTCTTTAATAGCCCAATATTCTTTGTGTTCTAGTTCGAGAGGTATGTGACATGCTTTTCCATAAACCATTTTATACGGAGACATACACATAGGATTTTTATATGCAGTTCTATAGGCCCATAATGCATCATCAAGTTTCTTGAACCAATTCTTTCTAGACATATTGATAGTCTTTTGCAAAATTAATTTGAGCTCTCTATTACTCAATTCTACTTGACCACTAGACTGAGGGTGATAAGGGGATGCAATTCAATGATTAATATCATACTTAGCAAGCATTTTATGGAAAGCACCATGAATAAAGTGTGAACCACCATCAGCCATTAAATGTCTAGGGACTCCAAATCTTGGAAAAATAAATTCTGTAAGCATTTTAATAGAAGTGTTATGATCAGCACTACTAGTTGGAATAGCTTCTACCCACTTAGTAACGTAATCAACAACAACTAAAATATGTGTATATCCATTAGAAGCAGGAAAAGGTCCCATATAGTCAAAGCCCCAAACATCAAATGGTTCAATAACGAGTGAATAGTTCATAGGCATTTATTGACGTCTACTAATATTACCAATTCTTTTGACATTCATCACAAGATAAGACAAACTTACGGGCATCCTTGAAGAGAGTAGGCCAATAAAAACTAGATTGCAATACCTTATGTGCAGTTCTATCTCCAGCATGGTGTCCTCCATAAGCTTCGGAGTGACACGCGTAGGATCTGTTCCTATTAATGCTCAGGTACACAATGTCTAATAACACCATCTACTCCTTCTTTATAAAGATGTGGGTCATCCCAAAAGTAATGCCTCAAATCATAGAAGAACTTTTTCTTTTGCTGGTATGTGAAACTAGGTGGTATGAATTTGGCAACAATGTAATTAGCATAATCAGCATACCATGGAGCAGTATGAGAAGAATTTATGACATTTAATTGCTCATCAGGAAAGCTATCATCAATAGGTAGTGGGTCATCAAGCACATTTTCTAACCTAGACAAGTTGTCTGCAACGGGGTTCTCAGCTCCCTTTCTATCAACAATATGTAAGTCAAATTCTTGTAGCAAGAGAACCCATCTAATAAGTCTAGGTTTAGCATCTTTCTTTTCCATAAGATATTTAATAGCAGCATGATCAGTGTGAATAGTTACTTTAGAATCAACAATATAAGGTCTGAACTTATCACAAGCAAATACAACTGCTAAGAATTCTTTTTCAGTAGTATCATAATTTCTTTGAGCATTGTCTAGGGTTTTACTAGCATATTGAATAACGTTTAATTTCTTATCAACTCTTTGCCCTAGAACAGCACCTACAGCATAGTCATTAGCATCACACATAATTTCAAAGGGTAAATTCCAATCAGGTGGTTGAACAATAGGTGCAGAGATCAATGCTTTCTTAAGTATTTCAAATGCTTCCACATAATCATCATCGAATACAAATGGTATATCTTTTTGTAATAAATTAGTCAGAGGCCGAGAAATTTTTGAGAAGTCCTTAATGAACCTCCTATAAAATCTGGCGTGACCAAGGAAACTTCTTATACCTTTGATGTCCTTGGGGCATGGCATCTTTTCAATAGCATCAACCTTGGCTTTATCAACTTCAATACCTCTTTCAGAAACTTTATGCCCCAAGACAATACCTTCATTAACCATAAAGTGGCACTTTTCCCAATTCAAGACAAGATTAGTTTCTTAACATCTCTGCAAAACTCGATCAAGGTTGCTCAAGCAATCATCAAAATAACATCCATAGATGGTGAAATCGTCCATGAATACCTCACAAATCTTTTCACAAAAGTCAGAGAATATAGTCATCATGCATCTTTGAAAGGTAGCGGGTGCATTACATAAACCAAAAGGCATACGTCTATAAGCAGAAGTACCAAAAGGGAAAGTAAAAGTAGTCTTTGATTGATCCTTGGCTGACACAGGTATTTGAGAGAAACCAGAATAACCATCTAGAAAGCAAAAATGTGTGTGTTTGGATAATCTTTCTAGCATTTGATCGATAAAAGGTAAGGGGTAATGATCCATTTTAGTGGCCTTATTTAATTTGCGGAAATCAATTACCATCCTATAACCTGTAATAATACTTTGAGGAATCAATTCATCTTTATCATTAGGAACGACAGTAATACCTCCCTTCTTAGGGACACAATGGACATGACTTACCCACTAACTATCAGCAACGGGATAGATTATACCTGCCTCAAGGAGCTTTAGTAGTTCCTTTCTTACCACTTCTTTCATTTTAGGATTCAGCCGTCGTTGATGGTCAAAAACTGGTTTAGCATCTTCTTCCAAATTTATTTTATGTTGACATAGAGTGGGACTAATGCCCTTAAGATCATCAAGAGTATACCCAATAGCAGCATGGTGCTTCTTCAGAGTTTTCAATAATCTCTCTTCCTCATGCTCTGAAAGGTTAACACTAATAATAATAGGATATATCTTTTTTCTCATCAGGATAAGCATATTTAAGAGTATCAGGCAACGGATTAAGCTCAAACACGGGATCACCCTTGGGTGGAGGAGGATCCCCTAGATTTCAACAGGCAAATTGTGTTTCAGAATAGGTTCCTGTTTAAAGAATACTTCACCTATTTCCCTTCTTTCATTCATAAATATATCATTTTCATGGTCTAGCAAATATTGTTCTAAAGGATCACTAGGAGGTACGGAAATAGAAGCAAGACCAATAATTTCATCCTTTCTAGGTAATTCTTCTTCACGGAGTTGTCTACTAAATTTAGAGAAATTAAATTCATGAGACATATCATCTAAACCGATAGTAACAACATCCTTTTTGCAATCTATCTTAGCATTAACAGTGTTTAAGAATGGTCTACCAAATATAATGGGACAAAAGCTATCTTGTGGGGAACCAAGAACAAGAAAATCAGTAGGATATTTAGTTTTCCCACATAAGACTTCAACATCTCTAACAATTCCCATCGGTGAAATAGTATCTCTATTGGCAAGTTTAATTGTGACATCAATATCTTCTATCTCAGCAGGTGCAATATCATGCATAATTTCTTTGTATAAGTCGTAATGTATTGCACTAGCACTAGCACCCATATCACATAAGCCATGATAACAATGAGCTCCTACTTTAACAGAAATAACATGCATGCCTACCACAGGTCCGTTTTCCTCTTTTGCACGGGGTTTAGCAATTCTAGCAGTCTCATCAAGGAAATGAATAACATACCCATCAATATTATCAGACAAAAGATCTTTAACAATAGCAATATCAGGTTCAACTTTAATTTGCTCAGGAGGTGTATAAGTTTTATTGCTTTTACGAACCACAGTTGAAGCTTTAGCATGATCATTTATCCTAACAGGAAAAGGTGGTTTCTCAACATAAGCGGTAGGAACAATAGGATCATTATAAGTGATAGTCTTTTCTTCAACTTTAATTGGTGCAGCTACTTTTACTTCTATGGGAGGATGATATTTAAACCACTTCTCCCTAGGGAGATCAACATGAGTAGCAAAATATTCACAGAAAGAAGCTACTATTTCAGAGTCAAGTCCATATTTAGTGCTAAATTTACGGAAAACATCGGTATCCATAAAAGATTTAACACAATCAAACTAAGGTGTCATACCTGACTCCTTACCTTCATCGAGGTCCCAATATTCAGAGTTGTGTTTAATTATTTCCAATAAATCCCATTTTAATTCAATAGTCTTCATCATAAAAGAGCCAGCACAAGAAGTATCGAGCATGGTGCGATTGCTATCAGAAAGTCGAGCATACAAAATTTGAATAATCATTTCTCTTGAGAGCTCATGATCGGGGCATGAATATAACATTGATTTAAGCCTCCCCCAAGCTTGAGTGATGCTTTCTCCTTCGCGAGGCCAAAAATTATATATATAATTGCGATCACAATGAACAAGATGCATAGGATAAAACTTCTAATGAAATTCCAATTTCAATCATTTGTAGTTCAATGACCCCGTATCATCACATAGCCTATACCATGTCAATGCATCTTCCTTCAAAGATAAAGGGAAGACCTTCTTCTTAATAACATCTCCGGGTACACCTGCAAGCTTAAATAATCCACAAACTTCATCCACATATATAAGGTGCTCATCAGGATGCTTTGTTCCATCTCCTGCAAAAGGATTAGCTAGTAGTTTTTCTATCATACCCGAATGAATTTCAAAGCAGACATTTTCGTTTTCAGTAGGTTCAGTAGGTTGAGGAGCAACTCTTTGCTCTACTGGTCGAGGTGAAGATACCCCGAACACGTCCCTCAGAGGATTACTTTCCATACTAACAAGTGACAGTAAATTTCAGCACACTATATAAATTTTTCCGTACCAAATTCCACCTACCAAAGGCGCTTCCCTCCCCGGCAATGGCGCCAGAAAAGAGTCTTGATGACCCAGAAGTATAGGGGATCTATCGTAGTCCTTTCGATAAGTAAGAGTGTCGAACCCAACGAGGAGCAGAAGGAAATGATAAGCGGTTTCCAGCAAGGTATTCTCTGCAAGTACTGAAATAAGTGGTAACAGATAGTTTTGTGATAGGATAATTTGTAACGAGCAACAATTAACAAAAGTAAATAAAGTGCATCAAGGTGGCCCAATCCTTTTATATGATTTGCGTTCCCGAGGACACATGGGAATATCATCAAGCTAGTTTTCATCACGTTCATATGATTCACGTACGGTACTTTGATAATTTGGTATGTGGGATGGACCGGTGCTTGGGTACTGTCCTTACTTGGACAAGCATCCCACTTATGATTAACCTCTATTGCAAGCATCCGCAACTACAACAAAAGTATTAAGGTAAACCTAACCATAGCATGAAACATATGGATCCAAATCAGCCCCTTACGAAGCAATGCATAAACTAGGGTTTAAGCTTCTGTCACTCTAGCAACCCATCATCTACTTATTACTTCCCAATGCCCTTCCTCTAGGCCCAAATAATGGTGAAGTGTTATGTAGTCGACGTTCACATAACACCACTAGAGGAGAGACAACATACATCTCATCAAAATATCGAACGAGTACCAAATTCACATGACTACTAATAGCAAGACTTCACCCATGTCCTCAGGAACAAACGTAACTACCCACAAAGCATATTCATGTTCATAATCAGAGGGGTATTAATATGCATATAGGATCTGAACATATGATCTTCCACCAAATAAACCAACTAGCATCAACTACAAGGAGTAATTAACACTACTAGCAACCCACAGGTACCAATCCCGGGCTTAGAGACAAGAATTGCATACAATAGATGAACTAGAGTTTTGAGAGGAGATGGTGCTGGTGAACATGTTGATGGAGATTGCCCTCTCCCGATGAGAGGAGTGTTGGTGATGACGATGGCGATGATTTCCCCCTCCCGAAGGGAAGTTTCCCCGGCAGAACAGCTCCGGCAGAGCCGTAGATTGGTTCTGTCAAGGTTCCGCCTCGTGGCGGCGGAGTCTCTTCCGGAAAGATGGCTTATGATTTTTTCCTCATCGAAAGACTCCATATAGCAGAAGATGGCCATTGGAGGGCCACCAGGGGGCCCACAAGGTAGGGGGCCGCGCCCAGGGGGAAATCATCTTCCGTGAAGTTTCAGGACTTTTGGAGCTGTGCAGAATAGGTCTCTCATATTTGCTCCTTTTCCAGCCCAGAATCCCAGCTGCCGGCATTCTCCCTCTTTATGTAAACCTTGTAAAATAAGAGAGAATAGGCATAAGTATTGTGACATAATGTGTAATAACAGCCCATAATGGAATAAATATCGATATAAAAGCATGATGCAAAATGGACATATCACATCCTGCTGCATTTCGTCAAATGCTAGGACCCATGCGGAGCGATGCTTGACCTCGTGAGGGAGGACTGCTTCAGCTCCGTAGATGAGGAAGAATGGGGTCTCGCCCGTTGGCTTGGTGGCGGTGGTTCAGATGGACTACAACACGGACTGGAGTTTGTCGTGCCAGCCCCTGCCGCAGGCCTCCAGCTTCTTCTTGAAGGTTCTGGTCTTGAGGCCCCTTAGGACCTCCGCGTTAGCGCGCTCGGCCTGACCATTACTCCTGGGGTGGGCCACCGAAGCATAGCAGATCTGCGTTCCAATGTTAGCACAGTAGGTTTTGAAGAGGTTGCTAGTAAACTGCAAACCGTTATCTGTGATGATGCGGTTGGGGACCCCGAAGCGGCTCACGAGGCCCTTGATGAACTTGACAACAGAGCCGGCTAGAATGGTACGGACGGCTTCTACTTCCGCCCACTTGGTGAACTTGTCGATGGCGACGTAGAGATAGCGGTAGCCCCCTGGAGCCTGGGGAAATGGGCCTAGGATGTCCAGCCCCCAAACCGCAAACGTCCAGGTGAGCGGGATGGTTTGGAGGTCCTGAGCAGGCTGATGGATTTGCTTAGCGTGGAATTGGCAAGCTTCACAGGACCTCACCAGCTCGGACGCGTCGTTGAGTGCTGTAGGCCAATAAAACCCACTGCGGAACACCTTGCCGACGAGGGTCCGTGATGATGAGTGGTGTCCGCAATCACCGCTGTGTATGTCAATCAGCAACTCCCTTCCTTGATCGCTGGAGATCCAGCACAGCGTGACATCGTTCGGTTGTTTCCTGTATAAATCGCCGTCTTGGATATAGTATGTTGTGGCCTGCTGGGCCATGCGCTCCACGTCCTCTTCCTTCTCCAGTAGCGTCCCATGCATCAGGTAATCCTTGAACTCCTTGATCCAGCACAACTCCTGTTACTCGAGCGCCAAGAGCAGCCGAGCTCCTGAGGTCGGGTCGCAGGCTGGGGCTCCCGTGGCCGGGGGCTGCGGGAGTTCCTCCCGTGGCCGGGGGCTGCGGGAGTTCCTCCCGTGGCTGAGTCATGCCTGAAAGAGGTGGCGAAGCTGATGGCTTGAAGAGCCGCTCTTCGAAGACGCCGGGCTCTTGCGGTTGCCGCTTGGATGCTCTCCTGGCGATGTCATCGGCTTCCTTGTTGGTGCCCCGGGGCGCGTGCTGCAGCTCTAGGCCCGAGAACTGCTGTTTCCATCTTGTGCACCTCCGTGAGGAAGGCCTCCATGTGCTCATCCTTCGGCTTGTATACCTTGTTGGAAAAGTTGACGAGGAGTTGCGAGTCGCCTTTGACATTGAGGCGCTTCACCCCTTGAGTCGCCGCTGCCTTCAGGCCAGCTATGAGGCCTTCGTATTCTGCGATGTTGTTGGAGACCTTCTCGCTGTGCTGAAAACAGAGTTGCACGACATAGTAGAGCTTGTCCAGAGTGGGCGAGATGAGCAATGCTCCAGCCCCCGCGCCCTGATGCACGAAGGCGCCATCGAAATACATGACCCAGCCGTCTGGTGCCTCGCTTCCTGGCGAGGTGGACCGGTCTTCTCCTTCCTCAAGAGCCGGGGCATCTATCCATTCTGCCACAAAATCGGTGAGCGTGACTCCCTTGATGACCCTGGTAGTGCTGAACTCCAACTGGAATGCTTGTAACTCAATGTTCCACTCAGCAACCCTTCCAGCTGAGTTAGGGCTCCTGAGCACCCTCTCCAATGGGTAGGCTGAGACAACCTTGATGGGGTGGCCTTGGAAGTAGTGCCGCAGCTTGCGCGAGGCCACCAAGAGTGCGAGCAGGAGCTTTTGCGGCATGGGGTAGCACGCCATCGCGTCCCGCAGTACGGTGCTGACGAAGTACACCAGATGCTCGACGAGGGCTGGCACACTATCGAGGCCCGGGTCCCGTGGAGATTGTGGCATATCCTGAGGAGGTGGGTTTCCTGAGACCTGGCCGTCCTCAGAAGCTTCTGTGATGTTGCCCTGTTGAGCTTGGTCTTCCACCGCTGATGGCTTTGCTGCGCCTTCCTGACCCCGCGCTGCATCAGCTCTGGCTTGGCGCGGCACACCCTTGCCTTGGCGCTCCTCCCGAACTGCCATCAGCGCCGCGCTGGCAGAGTACGGGGTGGCGGCAAGGTAGAGCACCAGAGGATCGAGAGGCCGTGGTGCCACCATCACTGGGGGGGCTGGTGAGGTATTTCTTGAGGTCTTGGAAGGCCCGGTCGGCCTCCGGGGTCCACTCGAATGGGCCCTTCTTCTTCACGAGCTTAAAGAAGAGTAAGGCATGCTCACCTAGCTTGGATATGAAATGCCCTAACGCGGTCACCCGCCTTGCTAGCTTTTGCATTTCCTTGAGGGTCTGCGGTGGGCTCATGTCTTCGATGGCCTTGATCTTCTTTGGGTTCGCCTCGATCCCTCTGTGGGATACGAGGAACCCCAGTAGCTTGCCGGAGGGGACACCAAACACGCACTTCTCCAGGTTAAGCCTCAAGTTCACTTGGCACAAGCTCTCGAAGGTCTCCCCCAGGTCTTGAATCAACGTCATCGCCTCGCGAGATTTGACCACTATGTCATCAACGTATGCCTCTGTGTTTCTGCCGAGCTGTCGCCCCAAGGTGATTTGCGTCAACCGTTCAAAGGTCGCGCCCACGCTGCGCAGCCCGAAGGGCATGCAGGTGTAGCAATACACCCCACATGGTGTCAGGAAGGCTGTCTTCTCCACATCCTCCACCGCCATCTTGATTTGGTGGTATCCTGAGAATGCATCCAGGAAACATAGCAAGTCGCACTCGGCGGTGGAGTCGACGATTTGGTCGATGCGTGGAAGCAGGAATGAATCCTGGGGCACACTTTGTTAAGGTTGGTGAAGTCGACGCACGTCCATTCCTTCCCGCCTTCCTTTGGTACTACGACGGGGTTCGCCAGCCATTCGGGGTATAGAACTTCTCGGATGGTACCTGCCGCCTCTAGCTTGCGTGTCTCTTTGACGATGAAGGCCTGCTTCTCTGTGGACCACCGTCTTGCTCGCTGCTTCATGGGGCGTACGTTGGGGCACACCCTCAGATGATGCTAAATTACCTCTCTCGGGACCCCTACCAACTGATTGAGCTCCCACGCGAATATCTCCTTGCTCACGCGCAAAAACCTCACCAAAGGTTCTTCTTGTCCCGGGTCAAGGCCGGTTCCTATGGTGAAGGTGGCTCTTGAAGACCCGTCCTCGTCGACCGGCACCTGCTTGGTCTCCGCCTTGTCTTGAGTGTAGCCGCTTCTTCTTGGTGGGCATAGTTTCCTTGGCCTCGGGTGTACCGATACCGGCTGGCTGTGTTGTTGCCGCGGTCTTGAAGGCGAGCTTGAGCACCGCCACGACCTCCTTAGTGCCCCCCTTGATGGTGAGGACGCCCTTGCTCCCTAGCATCTTCATGAGGTTGTAGGCCGGGTGAGTCGCTGCCATGAACTGACCGAGAGCTGGGTACCCGAGGATGGCATTGTACGGGAGACCGATGCGGGCGATGTCAAAGTCCACCAGCTCGGTGTGATAGTTATCTCGCCTGCCAAAGGTGACGGGAGGCGGATCTGCCCCAGAGGGTGAGCAGCTCCACCACCCACTCCTGTGAAGGGCTTGCTGAGGCCGAGCCGTTCGAGCAGCACATGAAGAAGGTTGAAGGCTTCCACGGAGAGCAAGTTGAGGCCGGCGCCGCCGTCGATGAGGGTCTTGGTGACGGCCATGTTGCAGATGCTGGGCGTGCAGAGCATCGGGAGCATCCCTGAGCCGGCGGTGGAGCCAGGGTGGTCTTCCAAGTCGAAGGTGAGGTCGGCCTCCGGCGCAGCCCAACCCGGCGGAGCCCCCGGGCGCTTGCAGGCTGCCCCAATCTGACGGAAGAAAGGCTTGACGTGGCAACCTGAAGGAGGCGCTTGGGAGCCACCCAGCAGTGCCGCGACTGCGTGGTGTGCCGGCGCCGCGTAGCGCGCAGTGAACAGGTCGCAGAGTTCCCCCCAGGACGTCACCGTGGATCCCGGGAGGTTGAGCAGCCAAGCACGCGGCTCGCCGGTGAGGGCCAGGGGGAACAAGTTTGTCAAGATCTTGTCGCCGCCTCCGACCTCGAGGACGGCCTCCTCGTATGCCAGCAGGAACAACGTCGAGTCTTCCGCGCCATCGTAACGCGGCGGCATCTCCGGCCTGAACTTGGCCGGTTCCTGCACTCGCTGCAGAGCAAGGGCCAGGGCTCGGTACCAGACTCCCTACTCCTGGTGTTGACCGTAGAGGTTGGTGGCGGGGCACCTGCCATGGGAGCGTAGTGCAGCGGTACGGGGCGCTGGTTGGTGGAGAGAAGCCCCGGCTAACCCCTGCCTGGGGCGCCAAATGTCGGATGTGGGGTTTCAGCAAACCCTTAAGATTCGAACACTGGGGTGCGCGCGAAGTCTTTCCTTCCCACCAATCGACGTCGTAGCTCACTAAGATCTCGCGGACAAACTCGATGAACTCGCACATAGAAAGACACAAGACTTATACTGGTTCAGGCCACCGTCGTGGTGTAATACCCTACTCCAGTGTGGTGGTGGTGGATTGCCTCTAGGGCTGATGATGAACAGTACAAGGGGAGAACAGCCTCCTGAGGTTGAGGTGTTCTTGAGCTCGGTGTGCTTGTGTGTGTATGTGGTCTGAATGGTCCGTCCCCTCTCTAAGGTGGTGGCTAGTCCTATCTATACTGGCCCTAGTCCTCTTCCCAAATATCGAGCAGGAAGGGAGAACAATGGCGGGCTAATTCGAAGGGGGGCAGCTAGTACAAGCTATACTGACAAAATTGGTTTTCGCCTGCCCAAGGCTCTGGTGGTGACGCCGTCTCGGGCTCCACGATGACCTCCGTCTTTCCGTCCTCCTGGTCTTGGTCTCATTGCACCAATATAGCAACCTTTGCCTGATGCCTCGGTACTCTTCGCATGTGCTTGCCTCCTTAGCACCAAAGAGGAAACAAGGACGATGCGCGTACTGGCGCCCTCCTGGGGTCGTGCGTCTTGGCTAACGTCACGAGGGTCTCATGAGGTTTGTCCCGCCTTGATATCTCCGCTCCTCGTGATCCTGCCTAGCTGGGCTACTCCCAAGGAGGTCTTGCATCGTCCGCCTCACGAGGCTTGGACCCTCGCGAGGGTCTTGGATGCTTTGCTGGTGAAGATGGGCCGTACGGCCTGCAGGCTCAGCCACGCCGCGGGCCGCAGGCAGGCAAGTATGGGGACCCTCGTTCCCAGAACGCCGACAGATCCCATTGATCAAATAACAACTCATGTCTATGGTTAGGAAACTTAACCATCTTTGATCAATGAGCTAGTCAAGTAGATGCATACTAGTGACACTATGTTTGTCTATGTATTCACACATGTATTATGTTTCCGGTTAATACAATTCTAGCATGAATAATAAACATTTATCATGAAATAAGGAAATAAAAAATAACTTTATTATTGCCTCTTGGGCATATTTCCTTCAGTCTCCCACTTGCACTAGAGTCAATAATCCAGATTACACAGTAACGATTTTAACACCCATGGAGCCTTTGTGCTGATCATGTTTTGCTCGTGGAAGAGGCTTAGTCAACGGGTCTGCAACATTCAGATCCGTATGTATCTTGCAAATCTCTATGTCTCCCACCTGGACTTGATCCCGGATGGAGTTGAAGCGGCTCTTGATGTGCTTGGTTCTCTTGTGAAATCTGGATTCCTTTGCCAAGGCAATTGCACCAGTATTGTCACAAAAGATTTTCATTGGACCCGATGCAATCGGTATGACACCTAGATCGGTTTGCGATTTAGAATCGTCTGGATCAGTGTCAAAGCTTGCATCAACATAACTATTTATGATGAGCTCTTTGTCACCTCCATAAACCAGAAACATATCCTTGGTCCTTTTCAGGTACTTCAGGATGTTCTTGACCGCTGTCCAGTGATCCACTCCTAGATTACTTTGGTACGTCCCTGCTAGGCTAATAGCAAGGCACACATCAGGTCTGGTACACAACATTGCATACATGATAGAGCCTATGGCTGAAGCATAGGGAACACTTTTCATTTTCTCTCTATCTTCTGCAGTGGTCGGATATTGAGTCTTACTCAACTTCACACCTTGTAACACAGGTAAGAACCCTTTCTTAGCTTGATCCATTTTGAACTTCTTCAAAACTTATTCAAGGTATGTGCTTTGTGAATGTCCAATTAAGCGTCTTGATCTATCTATATAGATCTTGATGCCCAATATATAAGCAGTTTCACTAATAAACTCTTATTCAAGTATCCTTTTATGCTATCCAGAAATTCTATATCATTTCCAATCAGCAATATGGCATCCACATATAATATTAGAAATGCTACAGAGCTCCCACTCACTTTATTGTAAACACAGGCTTCTCCAAAAGTCTATATAAAACCATATGCTATGATCACACTATCAAAATGTTTATTCCAACTTCGAGAGGCTTGGAACTTGCACACTTTGTTAGATCCCTTTGGATCAATAAAACCTTCAGGTTGCATCATAGACAACTCTTCTTCCAAAATCCATTCACGAATGCAGTCTTTACATCCATTTGCCAAATTTCATAGTCATAAAACGCGACAATTGCTAACATGATTCGGACAGACTTAAGCATCGCTACGGGTGAGAAGGTCTCATCGTAGTCAACTCCTTGAACTTGTCGAAAACCTTTTGCAACAAGTCGAGCTTTGTAGACAGTAACATTACCGTCAGCGTCTGTCTTCTTCTTGAAGATCCATTTATTCTCGATGGCTTGCCGATCATCGGGCAAGTCAACCAAAGTCCACACTTTGTTCTCATACATGGATCCCATCTCAGGTTTCATGGCTTCAAGCCATTTTGCGGAATCTGGACTCATCATCGCTTCCTCATAGTTCTTAGGTTCATCATGGTCAAGTAACATGACCTCCAGAACTGGATTACCATACCACTCTGGTGCGGATCTTGCTCTAGTGGACCTACGAGGTTCGGTAGCAACTTGATCTGAAGTTACATGATCATCATCATTAGCTTCCTTGCTAATTGGTGTAGGAGTCACATAAACAGATTTTTGTGATGAACTACTTTCCAATAAGGGAGCAGGTACAGTTACCTCATCAAGTTCAACTTTCCTCCCACTCACTTCTTTCGAGAGAAACTCCTTTTCTAGAAAGGATCCATTCTTAACAACGAATATCTTGCCTTTGGATCTGTGATAGAAGGTGCACCCAATAGTTTCATTTGGGTATCCTATGAAGACACATATCTCCGATTTGGGTTCGAGCTTATCAGGTTGAAGCTTTTTCACATAAGCATCGCAGCCCCAAACTTTAAGAAATGACAAATTTGGTTTCTTGCCAAACCATAGTTCATAAGGCGTCGTCTCAACGGATTTTGATGGTGCCCTATTTAACGTGAATCCAGCCGTCTCTAAAGCATAACCCCAAAACGATAACGGTAAATTAGTAAGAGACATCATAGATCGCACCATATCTAGTAAAGTACGATTATGATGTTCGGACACACCATTACGCTGTGGTGTTCCGGGTGGCGTGAGTTGCGAAACTATTCTGCATTGTTTCAAATGTAGACCAAACTCGTAGCTCAAATATTCTCCTCCACGATCAGATCATAAAAACTTTATTTTCTTGTTACGATGATTTTCCACTTCACTCTGAAATTCTTTGAACTTTTCAAATGTTTCAGACTTATGTTTCATTAAGTAGATATAGTCATATCTGCTCAAATCATCTATGAAGGTGAGAAAATAACGATACCCGCCGCGAGCCTCAATATTCATCGAACCACATACATTAGTACGTATGATTTCCAACAAATCTGTTGCTCGCTCCATAGTTCCGAAGAACGGCGTTTTAGTCATCTTGCCCATAAGGCATAGTTTGCAAGCACCAAGCTATTCATAATCAAGTGATTCCAAAAGTCCATCGGTATGGAGTTTCTTCATGCGTTTTATACCAATATGACCCAAACGGCAGTGCCATAAATAAGTTGTACTATCATTATCAACTATGCATCTTTTGGCTTCAACATTATGAATATGTCTATCACTACTATAGAGATTCTATAAGAATAGACCACTCTTTAAGGGTGCATGACCATAAAAGATATTACTCATATAAATAGAACAACCATTATTCTCTGATTTAAATGAATAACCGTCTCACATCAAACAAGATCCAGATATAATGATCATGCTTAACGCTGGCACCAAATAACAATTATTTAGGTCTAAAACTAATCCCGAAGGTAGATGTAGAGGTAGCGTGCCGACAGCGATCACATCGACTTTGGAACCTTTTCCTACGCGCATCGTCACCTCGTCCTTAGCCAGTCTTCACTTAATCCGCAGTCCCTGTTTCAAGTTGCAAATATTAGCAACAGAACCAGTATCAAATACCCAGGTGCTACTGCGAGCTCTGGTGAGGTACACATCAATGACATGTATATCACATATACCTTTGTTCACCTTGCCATCCTTCTTATCCACCAAATACTTGGGGCAGTTCCGCTTCCAGTGACCAGTCTATTTGCAATGGAAGCACTCAGTCTCAGGCTTAGGTCCAGACTTGGGTTTCTTCTCCTGAGCAGCAACTTGTTTTCCGTTCTTCTTGAAGTTCTCCTTCTTCTTCCCTTTGCCCTTTTTCTTGAAACTGGTGGTCTTATTGACCATCAACACTTGATGCTACTTCTTGATTTCTACCTCCGCAGCCTTTAGCATCGCGAAGAGCTCGGGAATAGTCTTATTCATCCCTTGCATATTATAGTTCATCATGAAGATTTTGTAGCTTGGTGGCAGTGATTGAAGAACTCTGTTAATGACACTATCAACAGGAAGATTAACTCCCAGTTGAGTCAAGTGATTATGATACCCAGACATTTTGAGTATATGCTCACTGACAGAACTATTCTCCTCCATCTTGCAGCTACAGAACTTATTGGAGACTTCATATCTCTCAATCCGGGCATTTGCTTGAAATATTAACTTCAACTCCTGGAACATCTCATATGCTCCGTGACATTCAAAACGTTGTTGAAGTCCCGGTTCCAAGCCGTAAAGCATGTCACACTGAACTATCGAGTAGTCATCAGCTTTACTCTGCCAAACATTCTTAACATTGTCACCAGCATCTGCAGCAGGCCTGGCACCCAGCGGTGCTTCCAGGATGTAATTCTTCTGTGCAGCAATGAGGATAATCCTCAAGTTACGGACCCAGTCCGTGTAACTGCTACCATCATCTTTCAACTTTGCTTTCTCAAGGAACGCATTAAAATTCAATGGAACAACAGCATGGGCCATCTATCTACAACAACATAGATAAGCAAAATACTATCAGGTACTAAGTTCATGATAAATTTAAGTTCAATTAATCATATTACTTAAGAACTCCAACTTAGATAGACATCCCTCTTATCATCTAAGTGATCACGTGATCCATATCAACTAAACCACGACCGATCATCACGTGAAATGGAGTAGTTTTCAATGGTGAACATCACAATGTTGATCATATCTACTATATGATTCATGCTCGACCTTTCAGTCTCAGTGTTCCGAGGCCATATCTGCATATGCTAGGCTCGTCAAGTTTAACCCGAGTATTCTACGTGTGCAAAACTGGCTTGCACCCGTTGTAGATGGACATAGAGCTTATCACACCCGATCATCACGTGGTGTCTCGGCACGACGAACTTTGGCAACGGTGCATACTCAGGGAGAACACTTTTATCTTGAAATTTAGTGAGAGATCATCTTATAATGCTACCGTCAAACAAAGTAGAATAAGATGCATAAAGGATAAACATCACATGCAATCAATATAAGAGATATGATATGGCCATCATCATCTTATGCTTGTGATCTCCATCTCCGAAGCACCGTCATGATCACCATCGTCACCGGTGCGACACCTTGATCTCCATCGTAGCATCATTGTCGTCTCGCCAACTATTGCTTCTATGACTATCGCTACCTCTTAGTGATAAAGTAAAGCAATTACAGGGCGATTGCATTGCATACAGTAAAGCGACAACCATATGGCTCCTGCCAGTTGCCGATAACTCCGTTACAAAACATGATCATCTCATACAAAAATATAGCATCATGTCTTGACCATATCACATCACAACATGCCCTGCAAAAACAAGTTAGATGTCCTCTACTTTGTTGTTGCAAGTTTTACGTGGCTGCTACGGGCTGAGCAAGAACCGTTCTTACGTACGCATCAAAACCACAATGATAGTTCGTCAAGTTGGTGTTGTTTTAACCTTCTCAAGAACCGGGCGTAGCCACACTCAGTTCAACTAAAGTTGGAGAAACTGACACCCGCCAGCCACCTGTGTGCAATGCACATTGGCAAAACCAGTCTCGAGTAAGCGTACGTGTAATGTCGGTCCGGGCCGCTTCATCCAACAATACCGCGGATACAGCAGTTTTGACATTGGAGGGCAACTGCCAGTTTACGCCATTAAAATTGAAGCTAGGGAGGCTCAAATGTCACTGCAATGACATGTCAACCCTTATGGCTGCTCTGGTGAAATACGCTGATCCATATAGTACCAAAGACCCTGAGTCTGAGGATGACAAACCGGGGAAAGGGAAAAAGAATGGCAATACCAAGGGGCAGCAGCACAACCCGGCAGGTCATGGGAATAACGGTAAGTGCAAGGTAGACAATAGTTTGTACTTCGTGGCTAACACCAATGCGCAGGACAACGGTCAACGCCGGAAGGGTAAACAGCCCCAAAGGGGCGGAGGGTCAGGCCCCAATCTGGAGCGCCTGTTAAATCAACCTTGTCCAAAGCACAGATCGAAAGAAAGACCCGCTTCACATCTTTGGAAGGATTGTTTCATTATGTGAGAGTTTAAGAATTCCAATATGTTTCAATATGACAACGGCCCGCCCGGCGGTTCAGGAGGCGGTTTTCATGGGTCGGGTTATGGAGGGGGTAGCTCCGGTTCAGGATTCCAAGGTAATCAAACCGGACATGGCCATCAAGGGAACCAGGGCAATCAAGGAGGTTATAACCATCAGGGGAATCAGCAGTAGCACCAGTCGGGTTATCAGAGCAATCCGAAGCAATTGAATAGTGGGCAATATCATGTCTTTACCACTAGCTTGTGTAAACGCGATTAGAAGCTTCACAAGAGGGCAGCAAACTCTGTTGAACCGGCGGTGCCTCAGTATCTGCGCTGGTCTGAGCAGCCCATTTTATGGAGTAGAGAGGATCACCGACCCCGGGTTGATAATCCAGGTCATCTGGCCTTAGTGGTGGCACCTCAGGTTGGGGGGTACAAGTTCACCAAGGTGCTTATGGATGGGGGAAGCAGTATAAATATTCTTTATTATGATACCTTCCGCCGTATGGGGTTGACAGATAAGAATCTTAAACCGTCGAACACCGTTTTTCATGGTGTGGTGCCCGGTAAGTCTGCATATCCAATGGGCAAGATAGCCCTAGAGGTGGCCTTTGGAGATGATCATGATTCAAGGTCAGAAACATTGACTTTTGAGGTGGTGAAAATCAAGAGTCCGTATCACGCCCTGTTTGGGCGACTGGCTTATGCCAAGTTCATGGCGAGGCCGTGTTATGTTTATCTGCAGCTTAAGATGCCAGGTCATAAGGAGACCATCACAGTACGTGGGAGCATGAAGATTGCTTTGGAATGTGAGGAAGGTAATGCGGCTTACGCTGAGTCGGTTTGTGCCACAAAAGAGCTGAAGTTTTATAAAGACAAGGTTGATCCGGCAGACATGACTTCTTTGAAAAAGCCAACTATGGAGCACGATCCGGCGTTGAAGTTTAAATCAGCCACAGACACTAAGATGGTTGATTTTGTTCCTGGCGATTCATCCAAGCAGTTTAGCATCAGCGCTAACCTGGATCCCAAATAGGAAAGCGCGCACATCGAGTTCATCCGTGAGAATCGGGACATCTTTGCATCGAAGCCTTCTGACATGCCAAGTGTACCGAGGGAACTCGCTGAGCACACACTTAATATAGATCCTAAGTTTAAACCGGTCAGACAGTTTCTCCGCCGCTTCAATGAAGAAAGGCGTAAGGCTATCGGTGAGGAGGTAGCTCGGCTGTTGGCCGCAGGATTTATCGTGGAGGTCTTTCACCCGGAGTGGTTGACTAATTCGGTGCGGGTTCTTAAGAAAAACGGCACTTGGCGTATGTGTGTGGACTACATAGATTTGAACAAGGCTTGCCCAGCAGATCCCTTTGCCCTCCCTCGTATTGATCAGATTATTGACCCTACGGTGGGTTGTGACTGTTTGTGTTTTTTGGATGCTTACTCTGGTTATCATCAGATCAAAATGGAAGTTACGGACCAAGAGAAGACAACTTTTATAACTCCCTTTGGAGCCTTCTGCTATGTCTCCATGCCCTTTGGGCTCAAGAGCGCCCAGGCGACTTATCAGGTTGTGTTCAGAATTGTCTTCATTAGTAGATTGGGCGCAATGTTCATGCATATGTGGATGATATTGTAGTAAAGTCCAAGATGGAGGAAACATTGATAGATGACTTGAGAGAAACCTTTGACAATCTCCGGGTTTGTAAGATGATGCTTAATCCGGACAAATGTGTCTTTGGTGTTCCGGTAGGCAAGCTCTTGGGTTTTCTGGTGTCTAACAGGGGCATTGAGGCTAATCCGGAGAAGATCACAGCTATCACCTCACCAGCATGCATCAATGACGTTCAACGTCTGGCGGGCCGGATTGCGGCTTTGAGCCGGTTTATCAGTCATCTTGGGGAGAAGCTATCCCTTTATATCAGATGCTAAAGAAAATGAATGACTTTGTCTGGAGCGATGTGGCTGATAAAGCATTTGAGGATCTGAAGAGGCAGTTAGCTGAACCGCCTGTTCTTGCGGCTCCGATCGATAAAGAGCCTTTACTACTATATGTGGCTGCTAATGCCCGGTCTGTTAGTGTGGCTATAGTTGTGGAGCGCAAGGAAGCTGGAAAGGAGTGTCCGGTTCAATGGTCGGTTTATTATATCAGTGAGGTGCTTATCGAATCAAAGCAAAGGTATCCACATTGGCAGAAGCTAGTGTATGGAGTTTTTATGGCAAGCCGGAAGCTCAAACACTATTTTCAGGGTCATCCTGTCACAGCGGTTAGTTCAGCCCCTTTGGGAGATATCATACAAAACAGAGAGGCGACTGGCCGGATTGCCAAGTGGGCTATTGAGCTTGGACCTCACGGACTCAAGTATACACCTGCACAACGATTAAATCTCAAGCACTCGTGGACTTCATCAATGATTGGACAGAGTTGCGGGCACTAGAGGAAAAGCCAGACAACACTTATTGGACTATTCACTTTGATGGATCCAGGCAATTGGAGGGCTCGGGGGCTGGAGTCATATTAACTTCCCCACGAGGTAACAAGTTTTTTATGTTCTTCGCTTAATATTCCCTTGCACTAACAATGCAGCTGAGTATGAGGCCTTACTCAACGGTCTTCGGATGGCTAAAGAGATGAACTTAAGCCGGGTTAAGTGCTTCGGTGACTCGGACCTGGTGGCTCAACAGGTATCCGGCACTAGGGATTCTAAGGACCCACTCATGGTTGCATATCGACGAGAGGTGGACATAGTGGCTGGTCATTTCAAGGGTTATCAAGTTGACCATATAGACCGGCGAAAGAATGAAGCAGCGGACGCTTTAAGTCGTCTGGGCTCTCAGCGTAAATCGGTGCCACCTAATGTCTTCCTCGACGTACTGCATAATCCGTCGGTCAAGATACCCACAGAGGAGGAGTTGGCTATTCCTGACCTGGAGGCCCAGTTGGTGGCGGCTTTGCATGCTATACCGGATTGGACAGTCCCGTACTTGGCATACATGAACCGGGGCGAGTTACCGGAGGATGAAACCTTGGCCCGGCAGATAATCTTGCGATCCAAGTCAATGACCATTATCAATGGGGAGTTACATAGTTACAGCGTCATAGGAGTAATTCAGTGTTGTGTGTCTCCTCAAGAGAGTTGTGAGATTTTGCGAGAAATCCATGAAGGAGATTGTGGTCACCACGCCAGTTCAAAATCCTTGGTGGCTAAGGCTTTTCGTCACGGCTTCTATTGGTTGACGGCTCATGCTGATGCTGAGCATTTAGTCAAAAGGTGTGACGGTTGTCAGAAATTTGCACGCCGCGCTCATGTTCCGGCTTAGGAGTTGAGAATGATTCCAATCACTTGGCCGTTTGCAACTTGGGGGCTCGATATGGTTGGACCCTTTAAGAGATCCAAGGACAAAAAGACCCACCTGTTGGTGGTGGTTGACAAGTTTACCAAGTGGGTAGTGGCAGAGCCAGTTAGTAAGTGTGATGCAGCCACGGCGGTTCAATTCATCAAGAAGGTGATCTTGCGGTTTGGCTTTCCACACAGCATTATCACGGATAATGGTACTAATCTGACTAAGGGTGAGATGGAAGAATTTTGTCAACATGAGCACATCCAGCTTGATATAGCGTCAGTGGCTCACCCCCAGTCTAATGGTCAAGCTAAGAGGGCAAATCAAGAAATTTTGAGAGGTATCAAACCCCGGCTTATCGTTCCTTTAAAGCGGACACCGGGTTGTTGGGTGGAGGAGTTTTTTTTAGAGAAAGCAAAGCTTTATAACTTAACGGTGCCTGCCTAAATCGCCAGAGACACAAATCGCCACCTGGGGCAGTACATCATCGTTCCACACGAAACAATTATTGGACATACAATGACGCCCCACTTGGGCTAGTTCATGCGCGACTGAATTTGCCTCCCTACGACATACCTGCACCTGTTGTTTCGAGAACCACAGCCTTAGTTGGAGCTTGGAGTCTTCTATGAGTGTTGCATACGGTGATGCATCGACCCTCCGCAGGTTCAGTGCTTCTTGGAGTAGTTTTGAGTCGGTCTCAAAAACCACACGCAGAGCCCCCAGATCGGCAGCCGTGTTGATGGCTTCGGTGAATGTTGTGACTTCGGCACCAAACGGACACACCACCTGCTCCGTCTTGCCTGCACGGGCAATGATCACTTCTCCAGACTCGTCCCGGGCCACTACTCCCCACGTTGCAAAGTTGTCGCCCGGTCTAAAAGCACCGTCCAGGTTTATCTTGATCATTCCATCACTCGGAGGTCGCCAATTCAGATTCTCTTTCCTCTTCGCTTTTTTCCCGAACAGCTCCAGGTATTCCAACGAGTTTGATAGTACACGCCTTATTAATTCATCGCATGGTACTGCCATCTCTCCCTCTCTGAGCTTATTACGATTATTCCACCAGTGCCACCACATGGTTAGAATCTGCACCCACGCATTTTCATTCAGCCCCCACAAGAAGTCCATCATTACATGCATGGACGTGATTTCTTCGAGCTCAATCCTTTCTTTTTCAAACCCGAGTGCCCTCCACACCGATTTCACATGTTTGCACTTGATGAAAATATGAGCCCCATCCTCGTCAGCGCATCCGCAGAACAGACACTTAGTGTCTCAATCTTCAGACCCCTTCTGATCAGATTGGTCCTAAAGGCGAGTGATTCGTGTTTCAACCTCCAGGTGAACATTTGAATCTTCCGCGGGCACGGGAGTTTCCAAAGGCGCTTCCAAGACTGATCATCGCAGCTAGTAAAATTGCCAGCGACCATGGTGCTACTCCCAGCTCGAGCCATACTACTCTTCTTTTCAAGTTCCACTCGCAACTTGTACGCATTCTGAACCGAGTGTTGTCCTTTGGTGTCATAGTTCCACACAATGAAATCACTCACTCCTTCCTGGAGAGGGATCTGCAGAATACGTTGGGCATCATCGGGCCAGAATAACTCATGCACCAGTTGTGCGTCCCAATTACCAGTGACTGGGCAAATGAGTTCATTCACATATGTTAGGATATTCTGGCCCTTGGGGGTGATAACTTGCCGCGACCAGGCCCTGGGAATCCATGGATCCGACCATATCTTGACTTGAGTACTGTCCCCAATACGCCATATGTATCCTTGCTTAATAAGCTCGAGGCCATGCAATATACTTCTCCAAGAGTATGATATGCCCTCTTTCGCCTCAGCTTCTAGAATAGAGCAGTGAGGAAAATAGCGTGCCTTCAAGATGCGAGCACACAAGCTGTCCGGGTCCTGCAAAAAGCGCCACCCTTGACGTTATAGCATTGCGATGTTGAAATCGTACATATTCCGGAAGACCGGCCCTCCCATTGCCTTCGGCCTCGTCAACGTCTCCCAGCTGATCCAATGCATCGTGTTCTCCTTGTCCTGCTGACTCCACCAGAATTTACCCATCAAAGAGTCCAGTTCCTTACAAAACCCTTTGGTCAAGTCGAAGCATGACATAGCAAACGTCAGTATGGCCTGGCCGACGGCCTTAACCAACGTTTCTTTGCTTGTTTTGGCCAGAAGTTGTTCCTGCCACCCATTCATACGCCCACAAAGGTTCTTCTTGATGTACGCGAACACCTTCCTTCGCGATCTACCCACATGTACTGGCAACCCGAGGTACTTTTCGTTCCAGTTCTCACTAACAATGCCAAGGGCAGTCTTGACCTCGATCTTGGAGTGATCCGGAGTGTTCTGTGAGAACATAAGGGCTGATTTTTCTAAGTTGATACATTGTCCAGAACAGTTTTCGTACAAGTACAGAATCTCCCTAAGAGCGCTCGCCTCCTCCTGGTTAGCCTTCTATGTTATGGAGTATCAACCCCACACCAAACAGATCGACGGGTTATACACATTTCTTCATGGTTTATGGAGCAGAGGTGGTTCTTCCTAGTGACATCCGTCATGACTCGCCCCGTGTGGCGGCTTATGTTGAAGCTGACAATGAGAAGGCACGTCAGGACTCACTGGACCTGTTAGATGAGGAGCGTGATCTCGCAGCGGCACGTTCGGCGATTTATCAACAAGATCTCCAGCGTTATCATTGCCGCCGGGTTAAAACCAGAACATTTCAAGAGGGTGATCTGGTGTTCCGGCTCATCCAGGATCAAACTGATATGCACAAGTTATCCCCACCTTGGGAAGGACCTTTTGTGGTCAGCAAAAACCTGCACAACGGGTCATACTACCTTATCGATATTCGAGAGCACAAAGACTCACGTAAATTGGAGGAGGAGACAAAGCGGTCGTGGAATATAGCCCTTCTTCGGCCTTACTATACTTGAGCCACAGGCTCTTCTTATGTACATAGTTATGACAATGTATATATTATATAATAAACCAGAGCCTCGGCTAAAGCGGGGTCTCTGTTCCTTTTTTACATCATATGTGGTTTCACAGGGGTTTCTACTGACAAAGCGGAGTTTTATTAACCCGGCCCATAAGGCCACACAGATATAAAGAAAGTCAATAGGGGGCTTGGTCGTATTCGAACCATAGCTATACCTCTTGATTGGTTTAAAACCAAAAAGGGATATCACTAGGGGGCTTGGTTGTCTTCACACCATAGCTACACCTCTTGATAGTCTTAAAGCCAAAAGGAAATTATGTGGAACCAAAGAGAGTCTGTTGCATCAAGCACAACTCAAACATAGGTAACCACTGAGCACAGCTCAAATATTACCTGGGGGCTCCTTGCTTCTCAAAGAACAACGAGCTTGCACCCTTGTAATAGGCTATCAATCCAGGCTTGGAAGCCAGGTGTATTCACCTAAAACCTCGGGTTATCCTGCCTTTTTAAGTAAACCACTCCATCCAGGTAAACCTGGTATGACCCATCGAACGTTTGACAAGTCAATCTCATGGACCCTGAACTTGTCAAAGTTAAAACGGTGATTGGTTGAAGATTGAGGTCCATCTTAAAAGGCTTTGCAAAATGGTTTAACTCAGCGGCCTGGCAACCCATGAAAAGCCTCGATTTAGGGCCTGGCATCCCATGAAAAGCCTTGTATATTTCTTCTTGATTTGTTGTTTTTAATATCTTTTGATAAGGGACTTATGAATATTTCTGACAAACCAGTGTTTATTACAACCCGGCATGGCTTTCAACGCTCAGTTGTCAGTACATGATCAGTTCTAAACCGGCAGAAAATTGCTCCGGTCTGGTTTTCGCTGCAGGTCACCAGCATTATACGAACAAACCGGTGTGGTCTTACATGAACCGGCAAGAGGGAAAGGAGTCATCAACCCTACAGATGGGTATTTTCACTCCTATTATACCAACAGTTGGTCAGCCAACGAAGGTAAATCACAGGTATCATTTATTTTATATCTAGTTAATACAAATCTTGGTTATCCATCCAAGTTATGTATATATTTTTTGGGCATCATGACCCGTCCAGTGTAAACCACTAGGACACTTTCAAGTTCTTATATGCAGGAACATAAATCATAATGGACTATGCATAAATAGATCCCACAGGCAGGACAAGTTTTCAGTATTAAGCAACACAAACATGCTCGATGGCATGGCAGATAAGGTGTTCATACTGTCCTATTACAAGGTGCTTTCAATACCCAAATTGAATAACTGTTTTCAAGAGCGGAAGACTGCAACTGGTAAACCGGCCACCGATTTAGGATTCCTCATCTGGACGGCTTGACGATTGAGGGTCATCTTGAGTGGGCGTGTTCTCTTCATCCCTCCCCAGTCAGTGGAAATTAGGCGTTGACCAGTAGATTCCAGTTAAGGCTTGAAAAACATCTTCTTCATGAATAAGGTTGGAAGGGTCAATATCAGGAGCGTAAGTATGCTTACGGATTGGCAGAACAAGCTCTTCTACACTATGAATCAGTGCGGGCTGTCTTTTCCCTTAAGCATTGTAAACCGGTTGAAAATGTGACAGATCTGTGAGATCCGCCAGTTTGCTTGCTATAGGTTGCATCTCCATTGTCAGCCTTCAGAGATTGTCATTATTGAAGTCTGAACTGTCTTCTTTTACACCAGTATATCCTTTGATGATATCTGCCGGTTCAAGATCCAGAATCCACGCCTTGGCCCGGATTAGTGCGGTCAGTGCACCTGACCTTGCGGCTGATTTCTTCAGTTTGTCGATCCGGGCAGGCAGCATGGCCAGCTTTTCGATAGTCTCTTTTATCAGCAATGGCGGGGGCTTGTTATAAGCTGCAGTGCAAATGGCTCGCTGGGATCCAGAAAACAGTTGTTCTACCAAAGTGTATGCCGCTTTAAGTTTCATCCGCATGTCAGAGCCTAGATGAGTAATGAGGGTTCCTGTCATGGTTAAACATTAGTGAACCAGTCATTGATAAGATATTACGAATTACAAAAACTTCATGAGAGAGTACTTACCAAACACAGCAGAAGTCATGGCATTAATCTGCCGCCTTAAACCGGTCAGTTCTTCAACCACCGGCCTCAGGGCTGCCTCTGCGTCCTCGACCTTCTTTGTTAAACCGTCCTTTTCCGTTTCCCAGTCTGCACGCTCTTTGTTAAAGGTCTCTTTGAGCCTTTCCATGGCTGCTAAGTGATGACCCACAAGTATAGGGGATCTATCGTAGTCCTTTCGATAAGTAAGAGTGTCAAACCCAACGAGGAGCAGAAGGAAATGATAAGCGGTTTTCAGCAAGGTATTCTCTGCAAGTACTGAAATAAGTGGTAATAGATAGTTTTGTGATAAGATAAATTGTAACGAGCAACAAGTAACAAAAGTAAATAAAGTATAGCAAGGTGGCCCAATCCTTTTCGTAGCAAAGGACAAGTCGGAACAAACTCTTATAATAGGAAAAGCGCTCCCGAGGACACATGGGAATATCGTCAAGCTAGTTTTCATCACGTTCATATGATTTGCGTTCGATACTTTGATAATTTGATATGTGGGTGGACCGGTGCTTGGGTGATGTTCTTACTTGAACAAGCATCCCACTTATGATTAACCTCTATTGCAAGCATCCGCAACTACAACAAAAGTGTTAAGGTAAACCTAACCATAGCATGAAACATATGGACCCAAATCATCCCCTTACGAAGCAACGCATAAACTAGGGTTTAAGATTTTGTCACTCTAGCAACCAATCATCTACTTATTACTTCCCAATGCCTTCCTCTAGGCCCAAATAATGGTGAAGTGTTATGTAGTCGACGTTCACATAACACCACTAGAGGCTAGACAACATACATCTTATCAAAATATCAAACGAATACCAAATTCACATGACTGCTAATAGCAAGACTTCTCCCTTGTCGTCAGGAACAAACATAATTACTCACAAAGCATATTCATGTTCATAATAAGAGGGGTAATAATATGCATGTAGAATCTGAACATATGATCTTCCACCAAATAAACCAACTAGCATCAACTACAAGGAGTAATCAACACTACTAGCAACCTAGTAGCACCAATCCAGGACTTTGAGACAAGAATTGGATACAAGAGATGAACTAGGGTTTGGAGATGAGATGGTGTTGGTGAATATGTTGATGGAGATTGCACTCTCCCGATGAGAGGAGCGTTGGTGATGACGATGGTGATGATTTCCCCCTCCCGGAGGGAGGTATCCCCAGCAGAACAGCTCTGCCGGAGCTCTAGATTGGTTCCGCCAAGGTTCCGCCTCGTGGCGGCGGAGTCTCGTCCCAAAAAGTTCCTTCTGATTTTTTTCTCATCGAAAGACTTCATATAGGAGAAGATGGACGTCAAAGAGACACCAGGGGGCCCATGAGGTAGGGGGCGCGCCCTAGGGGGGGCGCCCCCCACCCTCGGAGCAGGGTGTGGGGCCCCTGGCCTTCATCTTTGGCGAGGATTTTTCTTTATTTATTTTAAGATGTTCCGTGGAGTTTCAGGTCTTTTGGAGTTGCGCAGAATAGGTCTCTAATATTTGCTCCTTTTCCAGCCCAGAATTCCAGCTGCCGGCATTCTCCCTCCTTATGTAAACCTTGTAAAATAAGAGAGAATAGCCATAAGTATTGTGACATAGAGTGAAATAACAGTCTATAATGCAATAAATATTGATATAAAAGCATGATGCAAAATGGACGTATCACTAAGGCATTTGTCAACTCCTCCTTGGCCTTGGAAGCCTCTGCTTGCTGAGATTTGACGTTCTCCTAAAGGTCAGCGGTTTGAGCATCCCTTTTACTCAGCTCGGCCTGCAAAGGCAAGATATATCAACAATGAGATGTGTATTTTTGAAGTACCAAGCGTATAACAAGTTATGCACTTTGTACTTGGGGGCTAATGTCTATTTGTTCTATCATCAAACTTTTATTTGCAAGTCTCAAGTACAATGCAAGCATTATCCTTGACACTTGGGGGCTAATGTACATCTGTTCAATGGAAGCACGGATTAAAGACCTGGTTCACCTTGGAAAGATAAACCGGCCCTTGGGGACTACATAGGCGAAAACTATAGGAATACAATGATCACGTCTGGTTTACTTCAAAAGATCAGTTGGTATATGGAGGACAAGTTTCCAAGAGTTAAGGTATTATACAGTCCCGATTTATGATTGACATCATAAACCGGCCCTTGGGGGCTACTTGGGTTGATGCTTGTACTTTGGATTCAAGAAAGGAAAGTGATGAAAATACCTCATAGCGCTCTTTCACCAGGTTCACCAAACCGGCTTCATAATCACGGTTTGAGTGCAGACGGTTTAGAAAACCGGAGTGGAGTTCTTCAGCACTGAGATGGGCGTAGCTTGACAAGTCGGTGCTCCATTTGCCTTTTTCCATGGAAGCACGCTCTTCCTGGGCACTATGTTTGGCCAAGATTACAGGATGGCCAGGAGAGGTGTGACCAATACCAGTAATGATAACCTCGCCTTCTTTGTCTCCAGCAGCCTTTTCTGGAGTTGATGGACTGTTAGTAGCTCTCACCGGACTAGAAAACCTATCATCAGCCCGGATTGGATCTGCCGGTTCATCATCAGGCATAGCAGTGTCAACTTCTGGTTGTTCATCAATATTGTGATCTTGAGGGGGTGGTTCATCAAAAGTAGCTTCAGGATTTGGACCCTCCGGTTCAACCGTTTGTTCCAGTTCAACCGTTTGCTCCGGTTCAAGAACCACCTGGTCTTCGGGCAGATTGTTCACCCGAGCCTTTTTGCTGGGTCTGGCTTTGGCTCTGCAATAGAAAAAGATGCGAAAGTTAAGCATAGTATATAAAGTATGAAACATCAAAAGAAAGGGTTGAAGTACTTACCCAGCTACGGTTTTGAGAGGAGGGAGTTGGGCCGTTGTTGACTCGCCATAGGATGAAGGAGGTGTCACCTGATAATTCGAATCGGACAGATTAAGAGGTTGTCAGAAATAGCCTGCCTTGGGATAAGAAGTATCAGAAGCGGGTGAGACCTCAGATCGGCATTTTCGAACCGGAGTGTCCGGTAAACCGGTCGAAGTAACCTTTTGGCCGCCGTGCCGGGTTGTGCGGCGAGCCTCGTCTTGCTGCTTCTTCAAAATAAATGTTGGATCCAAATGAGCAAGAGGATGTGAAAAGCTTACTTTTCGGATCGCTTGACAGATTTTTTGTGTTGGCAGAGAGTCTGAACTGGAGGAAAGGATAATTACCTCTACATCATCAGCTTGGCTGCCATCCACGTCCTCCTGATAAGTATCATTGTCAATGAGATGCATGAAAAGGGAACCAAGTGAATCAAGTTCTACCTCAACTTCCGGTTCATCCGGGTCATCGTCCAATTCCATACGGATGCGTTCAGATGCCTTCCGCTTTGTGGTTTTCTTGACGGCTTTGGTTTTAGGGAGGGAAGGTTTTGCCGCTTTCTCTTGAGGTTTCTTCTTCCAAAATGGATCATCACCTTGTTTAAAGGTAAAAAGATGGATATTCAAGGATTGTACAGTGTAAGGATATTAAGTGTAAAGCGAAGGAACAATACTCACAGCAGGCGGTTTGTTTTGCGTATAAAAAGGGGCTAGTCTGGTTGGGCGACAGACAGCTTCCGATTCGTTCAAATCTTCTTGACGGCCTTAGTGACCTCTTCATCTGTTAGCTGAATATTGATGTGACGTTGGGAGTCTTCTAATTCACCAGTATACTCACACATTAAGCGTGAGCAGCGACTTAGTGGCAAGATACTCCAGGATATCCAGCAACGGACAAAGTCTACACCTGTTAAACCGTTGGCCAAGAAGGCTATTAGCTTGGCGAGTTTAGGTGCATATGGGGCCCGTTCCTAAGCACTTAGCCGCTGTGGAAGTGGATGGGTGTTGGCAAGCCGGTGGGCACGGTAACCCGGCAGAGCGTTCTCATCTTCAGGGGAGGTGTCTTTACAGTAGAACCAAGTTCGATTCCACTCTTTGGGGTGACGGTGCAGCTTGGCATGAGGAAATTCAACCTCTTCTCTTTTTTGAATGGAGACACCACCAAGTTCAATGTTGGGTCCGTCTACAAATTCAGTGCGCCGATTCAGATGGAAGAAATCCCGAAACAGCTCAACTGTTGGTTCTTCTTGTAAGTACACTTCATAGAAGACTTGGAAGTTGCATATATTGGATACCGAGTTGGGTCCAATATCTTGAGGGTGGAGCTGAAAACTGGCAAGCACATCTCGGAAAAACTTCGATCCGGGCGGTTTGAAGCCACGGCCTATGTGGTCAACAAACACCACTGCTTCACCTTGCTTGGGAGTAGGAGGGTTCTCCGGTCCAGGAACTCGCCAACGGATCTCATTCTTTTTTGGTAAAGTACCAATTTTGACCATTCCATTAAGTTGCTCCTCGGTAACCCGGGAGGGAGCCCAGTTGCAAGAATAAAACTACTTGGCCATTGCAAGTGAAAAGCTGAAAAGAAATACCGGTTTACAATTTATTCATAGTGGTGCATAAGGTGCAACAAGGTAAAGAAATCCAAGTATGTAAATTTCGTAAACCGGAGGCTGATACAATGATGAATGACAAAGCAATAAACAGAACAAAGGTATATGCATACTATTAAACCAAAGTATGACAACGGATTTAAAGGGATTGCCGGTTTACAAGCGGATTAATGGTATGTGATAGATTGCTTTCTACAAAGGTAAACCGCCTATGTGATAAAGAAGATACAGATCTAAGGCAAGAACGGCTAGATAAGGTAAAACAGGTTTCACAAGATTGCATGGAAATTTTGGATCTACCGTGAGACAGGAAAAGCAAAAAGATTTAGACCTAAAAAGGTTGGCCCCGAATCGGTTCACAAAGGTCCAGATCGGTTTTTATGCGCATAAGGTTTTGTTGTGATAAGGAATGCTATAGCTATTACACGGAATATATCAAGCTTGAGGTTTTTATGCATGGACTAAGGAGGAACAGGGAAGAATAGTGCCGGAGCTTCGATGAACAATGAAACCCTAGGAAGATCTACAAGGGAGGAAGGGGAAGGACTTACAGCGGCTGTTGAAGCAGCGAAGGTACGTCGCGGCTATCTGGTGCAACCAGGTCGATGTAGTGGCCAACTGAGAGGCAGAAGCAAAGCTTGGCGACGGGGGCGGCGCTCGGGTGTGGAGGCGTCGCGAGGAGGAAGAATAAGCAAAGGGACGGAGAGGAGAAAAGGAAATGACCCTTGGCCCTATTTATAAGTGTAGCGACCAGACCTTAAACAGTCTGATCTCTGTGCTCCGGTGTCATCCCTGGATCAGTAATGCTGACACCACACAGTACTCGGAGGATTTATAGCAGAGTAGCAATCACACACTTATTACATCGAGTGTCTCAAAAGAGAACTTATTACAATAAATATGGCTTAAGGCCATCTAATAACGATAACAGCGGAAGGCTTGGAAGATAAGTGAGTCCATCAACTCCAACGGCATCACTAAGTATAGAACCACGACCTAAAAACTCCTTAATCGCCGTCTGAAAAGTCTGCAACATTAACGTTGCAGCCCGAAAACGGGTCAGCACATGGAATATGCTGGCAAGGTAACACATAGAGAGTAATGGAATGCAACAGCTATACTATATGCATATTTGGCTGGTGGAAAGCTCTATGGTTACAGTTTTTGCGTAAAGCCAATTTTTCCCTACTTCAAAGGAATAAATTTAATTACTATCATGGTGGTTGTTAAACATTGAGAATGGTTGACAGCATTCTCAATCCCAATTAAAGTAACATCATTAAACCCAACAAAATTAACTTTAGAGTAACATGTTGAGATTCACATGAAAATCCAAGTACTAGATACTCAAGATGTCCATAACCGGGGACACGGCTAACCATGATTAGTTTATTACACTCTGCAGAGGTTTGCGCACTTTTCCCCACAAGACTCGATCGCCTCCGTTTGGTTTCTCGCACTACAGGGTGTTTGAGAAGACGGATGACCGAGACATAGTCTTTCAGAAGCGCTAGCACCTTACGATCGGGTAGACCGTACCACCTACATCCCCTACATCTGCTAGTCTACCACTGTAAGAGTTCGCACAACTTAGTCAACTATGCCAGAGCCCATAATGGCTTGTGGCTGCACACGGAAGTTTCTAGTATGAATAATCTCATGATCCCTTTGAGCCTGGGTGGCGGTCCAAAAGAAAAACAGGCAAGTCCTGGAAACCCCAGGTGCCTCAATCCACCCAGATGTGTGTTTAAGTTGCCACCTTAGATAAACCATTAATTATCAATCTCACATCTGTCATGGATTTCACTCACCCAATCCACGTGTACTAGCATAGCATGGCATAATAAGCAAACGTAGAAGTAACTCCCAAAGGTTTGATAATAAACAGGTAATAGGTACTACCTCATCTACTCCCCATCCCACAATTTAATTAGATCCAAATCATGCAATGTGTGAGGATTGATCTAATGCAATAAAACTGGGTTGTAGAAAAGGTATGATCAAAGTGTTACTTGCCTTGCTGATGATCCGCGAAACCTAGAGATTCAACATAATAGGCGGCGCACTCCGGGTATTCTATTGCAGACAAACAAACAAGCATACAATAAGTACTCATCTAATGCACAAGTAAAACTCAAATAGAAGATCTAACCAGAAAGTTCAACTTAAGAACCCTGGTTGGCAAAAAGAATCAAATCGACGAAGCAAAAGAAATCAAACGGCGAAAGAAAACAACTTTGTTCTAGTAATCTGAATGTAAGTCAAATTTTACAGTAGCAAAAACATGTTTAAGTTGATTATTCGGAAAAAGGGTTTCGAGACGAAACTCCAGGCGCTTGAATCGCCTGATTCCGATAAACGAGCGAAAAGTTATACTAAAACGAAAATCGGATCAGAAATCGTGATCAGAAAATAACCGCGAAAAATCCGACGAAAAAGAAAAACGACGAACAGAATTTTTTTTTACACAGCACGGAAAACAAGGCGGCGGCGAACCTCGGACGGCGCGCACTCCGGCGAGTCGGCGGCGGGGCGGCGGCGGCGGCTAGGCTAGGGTTAGGGCAGGGGCGGCTGGCGGCTGGGCTTTCGGGCCCCGGGGCGGCGGCTTATATAGCCTTGGCCGGCGGTGTCCTGGCCGAGTATGGCCCATAGTCGGTTCCGCGTTTTTTTAAATAATTCCGCTCGGAAGAAAAACAAAAAGAAATACCAAACGGACTCCAAATATCACAAAATAAATTTTCCTGGGTTTCTAAAATCAAGCCCGAAAAAGTGAACATTTTTCTGAGCCCAAACTACAACTTTGAAAAACACGCATTTTTCCTAAATTCAAATAAAAATACCGAAAAACTCCGAAATAAATCTTATTTGATTTTTTTATTAAATCCTCAATATTTCTATATTTTGGGAAAGTCATTTTATTCCCTCTCTCATATTTTTGGAATAGAAATATTTGATGATAAAATAAATAAAATCAAATGATCCTGTTTACATAATTTGAGAAAACTCAAATATGTAATTAACGAAATCCCCAACTCTCTCCGTGGGTCCTTGAGTTGCTTAGGATTTTCTAGGATCAAAACCAAAAGCAAAATAAAATATGATATGCATGATGACCTAATGTATAACATTCCAAATTGAAAATTTGGGATGTTACAAACCTACCCCCCTTAAGATGAATCTCGCCCTCGAGATTCGGGTTGGCTAGAAAATAGGTGAGGGTGGTCCTTGAGCAAATCTTCCTCTCGCTCCCAGGTGGCTTCATCCTCCGTGTGGTGGCTCCACTGAACTTTGCAAAACTTGATAACCTTGCTGCGAGTAACTCGGCTGGCAAACTCAAGAATCTTGACTGGTTTTTCCTCATAGGTCAAATTGTTATCCAACTGAATTGCTTCTAATGGCACTGTGTCTCTCAAAGGTATGTCAGCCATCTCCGCGTGACACTTTTTCAACTGAGAAACGTGGAACACATCATGAACTCCTGTCAATCCTTCTGGCAATTCCAACTTGTAGGCCACTTCTCCCATACGCTCCAAAACTCGATATGGTCCTACAAATCGTGGTGCTAACTTCCCCTTAACTCCAAAGCGCTTAATCCCTCGAAGTGGGGATACTCGAAGATAAGCTCTATCTCCGACTTCGTAAACTGTCTCCTTGCGTTTAGAATCTGCGTAGCTCTTCTGCCTGGACTGTGCTACCTTGAGCCTATCGCGAATCAACTTCACCTTCTGTTCAGACTCCTTAATCAAATCTGGTCCAAACAACTGGCGGTCTCCAACTTCGTCCCATGACAACGGTGTCCTGCACCTCCTTCCGTACAAAGCTTCGAAAGGGGCCATCTTCAAACTGGTCTGATAGCTATTATTGTAAGAGAACTCTGCATATGGCAAATTATCGTCCCAACTAGATCCATAATCTAGCGCACAAGCTCTCAGCATATCCTCCAAAATCTAATTGACTCTCTCGGTCTGTCAATCTGTCTGCGGATGAAAAGTTGTACTAAATTCTAGCCTAGTACCTAAAGTCTCGTGCAACTGCTTCCAGAACTTTGAGGTAAACTGGGTTCCTCTATCTGATACGATGCTCCTCGGAACTCCATGCAGACATACGATCCTAGTCATGTATATCTTTGCCAACTTAGCACTGGTGTAAGTGGTCTTTACTGGGATGAAATGAGCTACCTTCGTCAATCGATCAACTACGACCCAAATCGAGTCATAGCCTGAACGAGTCCTTGGTAATCCCGTGATAAAATCCATGCCTAGCTGATCCCACTTCCATTCGGGTATCGGCAATGGCTGCAACAATCCTGCTGGCTTCTGATGCTCTGCTTTTACTCTCTGACATACGTCACAAACTGCTACATACTCCGCAATATCCTTTTTCATTTCGGTCCACCAGAAAATATCCTTCAAATCCAAATACATCTTGGTACTTCCTGGGTGAATCGAATACGGTGAGTCATGTGTCTCTTGCGGAATCAACTTTCTGATCTCCGGGTCATTGGGTACATAAACACGGTCTTCAAACCATAGGGTGTCGTGCTCATCCTCACGAAATCCCTTAGCTTTTCCTTGGCTCATTTTCTCCTTTGTGGAAGCAATCTCCTTGTCAGTTTTCTGAGCTTCTCTGATTCTATCCATCAAAGTTGACTGAATTTCCAACGCTGCTACATAGCCTCTCGGAACTACTTCCAAACATAGTTCACGAAGATTTTCTGCTAACTCCTTGGGTAATTCTCCCGTCATTAACGTATTGACATGGCTCTTACGGCTTAATGCATCAGTTACTACATTAGCTTTTCCGGGATGGTAATGCAATTTCATATCATAATCTTTGATAAGCTCCAGCCATCTCCTTTGTCTGAGGTCCAACTCCTTCTGCGTGAAAATGTACTTCAAACTCTTATGATCCGTGTACACCTCACAATGATTTCCAATGAGGAAATGTCTCCATGTCTTCAATGCATGCACTACGGCTGCTAACTCCAAATCATGCGTGGCATAATTCAATTCGTGAGGCTTCAGTTGTCTTGAGGCATACGAAACAACTCTCCCTTCCTGCATAAGCACTGCTCCAAGTCCTCGACGTGAAGCGTTGCAATACACCTCATAATCCTTGGTTTGATCTGGAAAAATCAACACTGGTGAGGTAACCAAACGTTTCTTCAACTCCTGGAAACTAGCCTCACACTTATCAGTCCATTTGAACTTAGTATCCTTCTTCAGCAACTCCATCATAGGCTTCGCAATCTTTGAGAAATTCTCAATAAATCTCCGGTAGTATCCCGCGAGTCCAAGAAAACTCCGGATCTCTCCAACTGTTGTTGGTGCTTCCCACTTGGTCACGGTTTCAACTTTAGCGGGATCTACTGCTATACCTTCTCCAGATATAACGTGTCCGAGGAATCCTACTTCCTTCAACCAAACTCACACTTGCTGAACTTGGCATATAACTGATGTTCTCTGAGCTTTCCAAGTACCAAACGCAAATGCTCCTTATGCTCCTCTTCATTCTTCGAATAAACCAGGATATCATCAATGAACACTACGACGAACTTATCCAAAAACTCCATAAACACTTTGTTCATCATGTTCATAAAATAGGCAGGTGCGTTAGTCAGTCCAAATGACATAACGGTATACTCAGATAGTCCATATCTTGTGGTGAAAGCTGTCTTTGGGATATCCTGTTCTCGAATCTTCAACTGGTGGTATCCTGATCGCAAATCGATCTTGGAAAACACTTTAGCTCCTTGCAACCGATCAAACAGATCATTGATCATTGGTAGTGGGTACTTGTGCTTGATCGTTACTTCATTCAATCCTCGATAATCAACAACCATTCTTAACGATCCATCCTTCTTCTCCACTAGAAGTACTGGCGATCCCCAAGGCGAAGAACTTGGGCGAATATATCCCTTATCCAGTAACTCCTTAATCTGCTTCTTAATTTCCACCAAATCCTTTGCTGGCATCCTATATGGTCTCTTTGATATTGGCCCAGTGCCTGGCAAAAGCTCAATCAAAAACTCAATGTCTCTATCCGGTGGCATGCCTGGCAACTCTTCGGGAAATACATCAGGAAAATCCTTTACCACTGGTACTTCCTCCTGCACAACTCCTGTTAGGCAATTTACTTGTGTCCTCTTTGGTACATGCCGGGATTCATACTTGATCCTTCTCCCTTCTGGTGTGGTAAGCAAAATTGACTTACTAGCACACTCAATATTCCCTTCATACTTTGATAACCAATCCATGCCTAATATCACATCCAATCCTTGAGATTCCAATACTATTAGGTCTGAGGGAAAAACATAGTTACCAATCCTTAATGGTAACCGATCACACCATAGACTTGCCACATACTCTGCTCCTGGCGAGGTTACTAACATGGGTGACCTAAGGGCTTGGGTTGGTAGGTTATACTTATCCACAAATCCCCTTGAGATGTATGAATGCGATGCACCAGTATCAAAAAGAACGAGTGCAGTAAATGACTTAACCAAAAACTTACCTATTACTGCATCGGGCTGAGCTTCAACCTCCTCCACGCTAACGTGGTTTACCTGTCCCCTGTTGAAAGGGTTCAGCTTCTTCCCAGAACTTCCATTGCCATTTTGGCCTTCGGGACATTCATTTGCATAATGTCCTGGCTTCAAACACTTATAACAAGTGACATGGCTCAAGTCCTTCTTGGCTGGGGTTGATGGGGTGTTGCGGTTCTGTCCATTGCTTCCTCCATTCCCATTACCATTCTTGGTGCCATTGTGATTGTGCGAGCTACCTACTCCATGGGTATGCTGAAAATGTCCTCCCGGCCTAGGGGTAAAACGTGGCTTCTGCTGAGCTCTTAAATTATACTTTCCTTGTCCATACTTCCTCTTGCGGTTCTCAATTTGCTGCTGCTTCCCTTCAATCATAAGAGCACGATCTACCAACTCCTGGTAGTTGTTGAAGGTGGCTACCATCAACTGCATACTCAACTCATCATTCAGTCCTTCCAGAAATTTCTCCTGCTTAGCTGCATCCGTAGCAACGTCATCTGGGGCATAACGTGCTAGCTTACTAAACTCCTCCACATACTGGCCAACTGTCCGTCCTCCTTGGCGCAAGTTACGAAACTCACGCTTCTTCATGGCCATTGCTCCTGCTGAAACATGGGCAGTACGAAAGCCTGCTGAAACTGGTCCCATGTGACAGTGTCGACTGGGAAGGTGGCTGTGAAATTCTCCCACCAGGATGCTGCGGGTCCTTCTAACTGATGTGCGGCAAACTTAACCTTCTCCACATCTGTGCATCCTGCTGTGGTCAACTCCCTAGCTATCTTGCGGAGCCAATCATCTGCTACTATCGGCTCGGTGCTACTGGAAAACACCGGCGGATTTAGCCTAAGAAAACGGGCTAAGTGGTCAACAGGTGGTGGTGGTGGTGGTGGGTTGTTGTTGTTGTTCCCCTGATTCTGATTCTGAACTAGCAACTGCATCAAGGTGTTCTGCTGCTGGATCAACTGGGTGAGCTCCGGCGGAAAGGCAAATCCGGGGTCACGTCTCGGAGGCATCTGAGGGTTTTAGAAAAGACGAGATATAAGAATAGAGGGGGTCTAAAGAGAAAACACTACCCATATGCACATGAGGCAAAAGCACACAATTCACTTCAATCAATCAAACAAAGGCATACAATCGATCTAACTATCGCAAAGTGCTCGGACTACTATATTTACATGGTGGACTACTACTACTGATGAGGTGGTCTACTAGAAATATTCTACGGTTGTAGACTCCGTGATATCTGCTCCTGCTTCATCCACATAGTCATCATCGCTACTATCTGCTTCCGAGTCGGTGCCGTCAATGATGAGGTAGTCTTCCGGGCTAATCTCCTTGGGTTCTTCGTCTTCATCTACTGGTGTCGGGCCTCCCATAAATATTCCAATCTTCTTGATCAGATCGTCATTCTTCTCCACCAATACTTCAATTTCTTCTTCATAATCTTCACGTGTAGCCTTGAGTTCTTCCTCCAGTTCCTTGATTCTAGTCTTAGCCTTCTTTAGATCTATCATGTCGGCGCACATCTGATTCTCCTGTCGTCGAATGTGCTGGTTTAACTCCTGGATAAAGGCTGCAATTGATCTATCTTTCCTAGTGCTGATCATCTCCCAGTGTTCATCTCGACGCCCACAAATCTGGTAGATAGTATCCTTGAGATCCTTGCGGTAGACTTCTCCAATGCGTCCCATGGCGATGTGAGCTGCCATACTCTTTCCTAGACTCCAAGTTGGTGCATCAAAAGAAAACTCTATGGGCTCAGTGACTGGCATGAACGTCCTTCCTGGAACTTGAACTTGTATCATCCAGCGCTCTTCTTCAGGTAAAATGGCGTTGTAGGTTCCCATGAAGCTTGGTACTCCTATGTTCAGGTATCTAGTGACTTCCTTCAAGTGGCGTCCAAAGGGTGTATCTTCATCTGGTTGTGTCAACTTGTTCCTTGCATCTGCCATCCTAAAGAGTAGAAAAGATGAGAAGTCAGAAGAGAAGAGAGTGAGTAGTGATCTAGGTCTTTAGCTTAGTGGTCGTGTCCTACAGTCAGCGTGTGCTCTGATACCATCTCTGTAGCGACCAGACCCCAAACAGTCCGATCTCTGTGCTCCGGTGTCATCCCTGGATTAGTAATGCTGGCACCACACAGTACTTGGAGGATTTATAGTAGAGTAGCAATCACACACCTATTACATCGAGTGTCTCAAAAGAGAACTTATTACAATAAATATGGCTTAAGGCCATCTAATAACGATAACAGCGAAAGGCTTGGAAGATAAGTGAGTCCATCAACTCCAACGGCATCACTGAGTATAGAACCACGACCTAAAAACTCCTTAATCATCGTCTGAAAAGTCTGCAACATTAACGTTGCAGCCCAAAAATGGGTCAGCACATGGAATATGCTGGCAAGGTAACACATAGAGATTAATGGAATGCAATAGCTATACTATATGCATATTTGGCTGGTGGAAAGCTCTATGGTTACAGTTTTTGTGTAAAGCCAATTTTTCCCTACTTCAAAGGAATAAATTTAATTACTATCATGGTGGTTGTTAAACATTGAGAATGGTTGACAGCATTCTCAATCCCAATTAAAGTAACATCATTAAAACCCAACAAAATTAACTTTAGAGTAACATGTTGAGATTCACATGAAAATCCAGGTACTAGATACTCAAGATTGTCCATAACCGGGGACACGGCTAACCATGATTAGTTTATTACACTCTGCAGAGGTTTGCGCACTTTTCCCCACAAGACTCGGTCGCCTCCGTTTGGTTTCTCGCACTACAGGGTGTTTGAGAAGACGGATGACCGAGACATAGTCTTTCAGAAGCGCTAGCACCTTACGACCGGGTAGACCGTACCACCTACATCCCCTACATCTGCTAGTCTACCACTCTAAGAGTTCACACAACTTAGTCAAGTATGCCAGAGCCCATAATGGCTTGTGGCTGCACACGGAAGTTTCTAGTATGAATAATCTCATGATCCCTTTGAGCCTGGGTGGCGGTCCAAAAGAAAACAGGCAAGTCCTGGACACCAGGTGCCTCAATCCACCCAGATGTGTATTTAAGTTGCCACCTTAGATAAACCATTAATTATCAATCTCACATCTGTCATGGATTTCACTCACCCAATCCACGTCTACTAGCATAGCATGGCATAATAAGCAAACGTAGAAGTAACTCCCAAAGGTTTGATAATAAACAGGTAATAGGTACTACCTCATCTACTCCCCATCCCATAATTTAATTAGATCCTAATCATGCAATGTGTGAGGATTGATCTAATGCAATAAAACTGGGTTGTAGAAAAGGTATGATCAAAGTGTTACTTGCCTTGCTGATGATCCGCGAAACCTAGAGATTCAACGTAACCGGCGGCGCACTCCGGGTATTCTATCGCAGACAAACAAACAAGCATACAATAAGTACTCATCTAATGCACAAGTAAAACTCAAATAGAAGATCTAACCAGAAAGTTCAACTTAAGAACCCTGGTTGGCAAAAAGAATCAAATCGACGAAGCAAAAGAAATCAAATGGCGAAAGAAAACAACTTCGTTCTAGTAATCTGGATCTAAGTCAAATTTTACAGTAGCAAAAACATGTTTAAGTTGATTATTCGGAAAGAGGGTTTCGAGACGAAAGTCCAGGCGCTTGAATCGCCTGATTCCGATAAACGAGCGAAAAGTTATACTAAAACGAAAATCGGATCAGAAATCGCGATCAAAAAATAACCGCGAAAAATCCGACGAAAAAGAAAAACGACGAACAGAATTTTTTTTTTACACAGCACGGAAAACAAGGCGGCGGCGAACCTCGGGCGGCGCGCACTCCGGTGAGTCGGCGGCGGCGGCGGCGGCGGCGGCTGGAGGCGGCGGCTAGGCTAGGGTTAGGGCAGGGGCGGCTGGCGTCTGGGCTTTCGGGCCCCGGGGTGGCGGCTTATATAGCCTTGGCCAGCGGTGTCCTGGCCGAGTACGGCCCATAGTCGGTTCCGCGTTTTTTTTAATAATTCCGCTCGGAAGAAAAATAAAGAGAAATACTAAACTGACTCCAAAAATCACGAAATAAATTTTCCTGGGTTTCTAAAATCAAGCCCGAAAAAGTGAACATTTTTCTGGGCCCAAACTACAACTTTGAAAAACGCGCATTTTTCCTAAATTCAAATAAAAATACCGAAAAACTCCGAAATAAATCTTATTTGATTTTTTTATTAAATCCTCAATATTTCTATATTTTGGGAAAGTCATTTTATTCCCTCTCTCATATTTTGTAATAGAAATATTTGATGATAAAATAAATAAAATCAAATGATCCTGTTTACATAATTTGAGAAAACTCAAATATGTAATTAATGAAATCCCCAACTCTCTCCGTGGGTCCTTGAGTTGCTTAGGATTTTCTAGGATCAAAACCAAAAGCAAAATAAAATATGATATGCATGATGACCTAATGTATAACATTACAAATTGAAAATTTGGGATGTTACAATAAGGTAAAGGGGGAGGTGACAGGCGCGAGAATCGTGGAGCCAGAATATTGGATACCTAACAGGAGCGGTCACCTCGATTGTCGGAGGCTCATTAACTGAAGGTGAGATATATCATTTTTAAGTAACAAAGTGACGTCATGACGATTTATCATGATCTTGGAATATGACGTCACGGTGGTTTACAATATCAAGGTGAAGATGCAAAGGAGGAATTTTTCTAAGTGTTGAAGATTGACATGAACAAGTTCAAACCAATCTGGGGCCTAATGTTGGATGACCTAAGGTTTATCAATCCGTGGGAGGCGTAGGATGAAGATGGTCTCTCTCAAACAACCCTGCAACCAAATAGCAAAGAGTCTCTTGTTTCCCCAACACAGCCAATACAATGGTAAATTGTATAGGTGCACTAGTTCGGTGAAGAGATGGTGATACAAGTGCAATATGGATGGTAGATATAAGTTTTTGTAATCTAGAAATATAAAAACAGCAAGGTAACTAATGATAAAAGTGAGCGCAAACGGTATTGCAATGCTTTGAAACAAGGCCTAGGGTTCATACTTTCACTAGTGCAAGTTCTCTCAACAATAATAACATAATTGGATCATATAACTATCCCTCAACATGCAACAAAGAGTCACTCCAAAGTCACTAATAGCGGAGAACAAACGAAGAGATTATTGTAGGGTACAAAACCACCTCAAAGTTATTCTCTCTGGTCGATCTATTCAAGAGTCCGTAGTAAAATAACACGAAGCTATTCTTTTCGTTCAATCTATCAGAGTTTGTACTAGAATAACACCTTAAGAAACAAATCAACCAAAACCCTAATGTCACCTAGATATTCCAATGTCACCTCAAGTATATGTGGGTATGATTATATGATATGCATCACACAATCTCATATTCATCTATTCAACCAACATAAAGAACTTCAAAGAGTGCCCCAAAGTTTCTACCGGAGAGTCAAGACGAAAACGTGTGCCAACCCTTATGCATAAGTTCATGAGGTCATGGAACTCGCAAGTTGATCGCCAAGACATACATCAAGTGGATCACGTGAATATCCCATTGTCACCACAGATAAGCACATGCAAGACATACATCGAGTGTTCTCAAATACTTAAAGATGATAACTTCAAAGGGAAAACTCAATCCATTACAAGAGAGTAGAGGGGGAGAAACATCATAAGATCCAACCATAATAGCAAAGCTTGCGATACATCAAGATCGTGTCAAATCAAGAACACAAAAGAGAGAGAGAGAGAGATCAAACACATAGCTACTGGTACATACCCTCAGCCCCGAGGGTGAACTACTCCCTCCTCGTCATGAAGAGCGCCGGGATGATGAAGATGGCCACTGAAACGGGTCTAGACCGGTTTTCGGTGGCTATGGAGGCTTGCGGCGGCGGAACTCCTGATCTAGGTTTCTTTCTGGAAGTTTGGGTATATATAAGAGGTGTTGGAGTCGGAAACAAGTCAGGGCGGGCCCCAAGGCGGCCACGAGATAGGGGGCGCGCCCACGGGGTTAGGGCGTGCCCCCACCCTCGTGGTGGCCTCGGGACTCTTCTGGCCCATCTCTGGTACTCCGTGGGCTTCTTCTGGTCCAAAAATTATCTCCGTGAATTTTTAGGTCAATTGGACTCCGTTTGGTTTTCCTTTTCTGCAATACTCAAAACAAGGAAAAAACAGAAACTGGCACTGGGCTCTAGGTTAATAGGTTAGTCCCAAAAATCATATAAAATAGCATATAAATGCATATAAAACATCCTAGATGGGTAATATAATAGCATGGAACAATCAAAAATTATAGATACGTTGGAGACGTATCAAGCATCCCCAAGCTTAATTCCTGCTCGTCCTCGAGTAGGTAAATGACAAAAACAGAATTTTTGATGTGGAATGCTACCTAACATATTTATCCATGTAATTCTCTTTATTGTGGCAAGAATATTCAGATCCCAAAGATTCAAGACAAAAGTTTAAAAATAATAATACTTAGAGCATACTAACAAAGTAATCATGTCTTCTCAAAATAACATGGCCAAAGAAAGCTATCCCTACAAAATCATATAGTCTGGCTATGCTCTATCTTCATCACACAAAATATTTAAATCATGCACAACCCCGATGACAAGCCAAGCAATTGTTTCATACTTTTGATGTTCTTGAACTTTTTCAATCTTCATGCAATACATGAGCATGAGCCATGGACATAGCATTATAGGTGGAATAGAATGGTGGTTGTGGAGAAGACAAAAAGGAGAAGACAGTCTCACATCAACTAGTCATATCAACGGGCTATGGAGATGCCCATCAATAGATATCAATGTGAGTGAGTAGGGATTGCCATGCAACAGATGCACTAGAGCTATAAGTGTATGAAAGGTCAAAAAGAAACTAAGTGGGTGTGCATCCAACTCGCTTGCTCACGAAGACCTAGGGCATTTTGAGGAAGCCCATCATTGGAATATACATGCCAAGTTCTATAATGAAAGATTTCCACTAGTATATGAAAGTGACAACATAGGAGACTCTCTATCATGAAGATCATGGTGCTACTTTGAAGCACAAGTGTGGTAAAAGGATAGTAGCATTGTCCCTTCTCTCGTTTTCTCTCATTTTTCTTGGGCCTTTTTTTATGGCCTCTTTTTTCTTTTTCTTTTTTTTATTTTTCATCCGGAGTCTCATCCCGACTTGTGGGGGAATCATAGTCTCCATCATCCTTTCCTCACATGGGACAATGCTGTAATAATGATGATCATCACACTTTTATTTACTTACAACTCGATACTTAGAACAAATATGACTGTATATGAATGCCTCCGGTGGTGTACCGGGATGTGCAATGACTCATGAGTGACATGTATGAAAGAATTATGAATGGTGGCTTTGCCACAAATACGATGTCAACTACATGATCATGCAAAGCAATATGACAATGATGAAGCATGTCATAATAAACGGAACGGTGGAAAGTTGCATGGAAATATATCTCAAAATGGCTATGGAAATGACATAATAGGTAGGTACGGTGTCTGTTTTGAGGAAGGTAAATGGTGAGTTTATGGTACCGGCGAAAGTTGCGCGGCACAAGAGAGGCTAGCAATGGTGGAAGGGTGAGAGTGTGTATAATCCATGGACTCAACATTAGTCATAAAGAACTCACATACTTATTGCAAAAATCTATTAGTTATCACTACGCGCATGCTCCTAGGGGGATAGATTGGTCGGAAAAGACCATCGCTCGTCCCCGACCGCCTCTCATAAGGAAGACAATCAATAAATAAATCATGCTCCGACTTCATCACATAACGGTTCACCATACGTGCATGCTACGGGAATCACAAACTTTAACACAAGTATCTCTCAAATTCACAACTACTCAACTAGCATGACTCTAATATCACCATCTTCATATCTAAAAACAATCATCAAGTATCAAACTTCTCATAGTATTCAATGCACTTTATATGAAAGTTTCTTATCATACTCATCTTGGATGCCTATCATATTAGGACTAGTTTTATAGCCAAAGAAAATTATCATGCTGTTCTAAAAGACTCTCAAAATAATATAAGTGAAGCATGAGAGATCAATAATTTCTACAAAATAAAACCACCGCCGTGCTCTAAGAATATATACGTGAAGCACTAGAGCAAATGACAAACTACTCCAAAAGATATAAGTGAAGATTAATGAGTAGTCGAATAATTATAAAACTATGTGAAGACTCTCTAACATTGAAGAATTTCAGATCTTGGTATATTATTCAAGCAGCAAGCAAAACAAAAGAAAATAAAATGACGCTCCAAGCAAAACACATATCATGTGGTGAATAAAAATATAGCTCCAAGTAAAGTTACCGATGAACGAAGACGAAAGAGGGGATGCCTTCCGGGGCATCCCCAAGCTTAGGCTCTTGGTTGTCCTTAAGTATTACCTTGGGGTGCCTTGGGAATCCCCAATCTTAGGCTCTTTCCGCTCCTTATTCCATAGTCCATCGAATCTTTACCCAAAACTTGAAAACTTCACAACACAAAACTTAACAGAAAACTCGTAAGCTCCGTTAGTATAAGAAAATAAATCACCACTTAGGTACTGTTGTGAACTCATTCCAAATTCATATTGGTGTAATATCTACTGTATTCCAACTTCTTATGGTTCATACCCTCCGATACTACTCATAGATTCATCAAAAATAAGCAAACAACACATAGAAAACAGAATCTGTCAAAAACAGAACAGTCTGTAGTAATCAGGAGATTTCGAATACTTATGTAACTCCAAAAATCCTGAGAAATTAGGAAGTCCTAGAAATTTTGATTATTAATCCACTTAAAGTGGAATTGGTATTTTATTGCTCTCTGGTAAAATATGAAAATTATTCTTGTGAGCGCATACTTTCTGTTTTTTACAGCAAGATCAAATAACAATCACCCAAGAAGATCCTAAAGGCTTTACTTGGAACAAACACTAATTAAAACATAAAAAACACAATCATAACAGAGGATAGATGATTTATTAATTACTAAACAGGAACAAAAATAAAGTTGGGTTGCCTCCCAACAAGCGCTATCATTTAACGCCCCTAGCTAGGCATGATGATTTCAATGATGCTCACATAAAAGATAAGAATTGAAACATAAAGAGAGCATCACGAAGAATATAACTAGCACATTTAAGCCTAACACACTTCATATGCATAGGGATTTTGTGAGCAAACAACTTGTGGGAACAAGAATCAACTTGCATAGGAAGGTAAAACAAGGATAACTTCAAGATTTTCAACACATAGAGAGGAAACTTGATATTATTGAAACTCCTACAAGCATATATTCGTACCTCATAATAATTTTCAGTGGCATCATGAATGAATTCAACAATATAACTATCACATAAAGTATTCTTTTCATTATCTACAAGCATAGAAAATTTACTATTCTCCACATAAGCAAAATTCTTCTCATTTGGAATAGTGGGAGTATCATAAGAAACTCGAATACTATAAATTGTTTCCACCTTAAAAGAGTAATGTTCAGAAAAAGGGTAATCATAATCATGACAAGTTTTACAAATATAATCATCACTACTTTTTATAGCATAAGTGTCATCACAATAATCATCATAAATAGGAGGCATGCTATCATCATAATAAATTTGCTCATCAAAACTTGGGAGACTAAAAATATCATCTTCATTAAACATAGCATCCCCAAGCTTGGGAAAAACATTAACTGCAGAAAATAGATTCTCAAACATGACATTCTCAAACATAGCATCCCCAAGCTTGGGCCTTTTCATATCATAAGCATAATCACTCTCATCATTAATAGTATGGATAGCACCAATAGTATAGTAATTATCATCATCACAATGAGTAATAGGAGCAACATCATTTGGGAGGGATACCTTTTTACCTTTGCTTCTATGTCTTTTCTTTTTCTTGTTGGCATCATGTGTGGGTTTAATCCTCTTTTTAGAGCTCCTTATTAATGAGATTGGTTGAATAGAAGGCTCCCCCTCGTTACCTGATTCATCATAAGAAATAATAGGAGGATATTGGGAAGTATCTTCCCTTTCATTAGTATTCTCTTCATCTTCTAATTGTTTTCTTGACTTTATGTAATTGGCAATATGAGGATTTTCAATGCAATTCACCGCACAATACATATAAATTTCCTCTAGATCAAAATCAAGAACTGTCTCAAGGGCAAATTGTGGAATATACATAGTTATACGTTTCATTTCTTCACAACCCAAAAGCAAGCTAAGTTCATTATGATGTGCAAGGGAAATCAAGTCATCACAATTTTTGGACATGATTCGATCATGAAACAATTTGCGTTGGATATTTAAATGACCATGTTCATTGCAAAGTTCACATGGATGGCTAAGAAAATTTAAATTTTCGACACAAACATCTAGCCTTTCATGCAACCATTTAGTTTCATAATACTTATGCCTCTTGCAAAATCTATCTTCCCTATTATGTGTGTACTTGCAAACCCTATGCACTCCACAAAAATTGACATGCTTATAAGAGACATTTTCATCATGACTAGTGCAATCATGATTAGTACTATGGATATTCAAAGAGTTCGTACTAACAACATTGCAATCATGCTCATCATTCAAAGATTTAGTGCCAAACATTTTAATCCATTCTTCTTCTAGCATTTTGGCACAATTATCAGAATCCTTATTTTCATGAAAGATATTAAAAACATGAAGCATATGAGGTATCCTCAATTCCAATTTTTTTTGTAATTTTATTTTATAAACTAAACTAGTGATAAAACAAGAAACTAAAAGATTCGATTGCAAGATCTAAGGATATACCTTCAAGTGCTAACCTCCCTGGCAACGGTGCCAGAAAAGAGCTTGATGTCTACTACACAACCTTCTTCTTGTAGACGTTGTTGGGCCTCCAAGTGCAGAGGTTTGTAGGACAGTAGCAAATTTCCCTCAAGTGAATGACCTAACGTTTATCAATCCGTGGGAGGCGTAAGATGAAGATGGTCTCTCTCAAACAACTCTGCAACCAAATAGCAACAAGTCTCTTGTCTCCCCAACACACCCAATACGATGATAAATTGTATAGGTGCACTAGTTCGGCGAAGAGATGGTGATACAAGTGCAATAAGGATGGTAGATATAAGTTTTTGTAATCTAAAAATATGAAAACAGCAAGGTAACTAATGATAAAAGTGAGCACAAACGGTATTGCAATCCTTCGAAACAAGGCCTAGGGTTCATACTTTCACTAGTGCAAGTTCTCTCAACAATAATAACATAATTGGATCATATAACTGTCCCTCAACATGCAACAAAGAGTCACTCCAAAGTCACTAATAGTGAAGACGTTCGACTACATCAACTGTGTTAACCTAACGCTTCCACTTTCGGTCTATGAGGGTACGTGGACACACTCTCCCCCTCTCGTTGCTATGCATCTCCTAGATAGATCTTGCATGATCGTAGGATTTTTTGAAATTGCATGCTACGTTCCCCAACAGTGGCATCCGATCCAGGTCTATGCATAGATTATATGCACAAGTAGAACACAAAGAGCTGTGGGCGATAATAGTCATACTGCTTAACACCAATGTCTTACTTTGATTCAGCGGTATTGTTGGATGAAGAGGCCCGGACCAACCTTACATGACCACGTTCATGAGACCGGTTCCACCGACGGACATGCAACTTGTGTTGCATAAAGGTGGCTGGCGGGTGTCTGTTTCTCCAACTTTAGTTAAATCAAGTTTGACTATGGCCGATCCTTGTTGAAGGTTAAAACATCACACTTGACGAAAAATCATTGTGTTTTGATACGTAGGTAAGAACGGTTCTTGCTAGAAGCCCATAGCGGCCACGTAAAACTTGCAGCAACAAAGTAGAGGACGTCTAACTTGTTTTTGCAAGCATGTTGTGATGTGATATGGTCAAGACGTGATGAGATATAAGTTGTTGTATGAGATGATCATGTTTTGTAAAAGTTATCGGCAACTGGCAGGAGCCTTATGGTTGTCACTTTATTATATGAAATGCAATCGCCATGTAATTGCTTTACTTTATCACTATACATAGCGATAGTTATAGAAGCAATAATTGGTGAGACGGCAACAACGCTATGATGGAGATCAAGTTGTCAAGCCGGTGAAGATGGAAATCATGATGGTGGTTTGGAGATGGAGATCAAAGGCACAAGATGATGATGGCCATATCATTTCACATATTTTGATTGCATGTGATGTTTATCTTTTATGCATCTTATTTTGCTTAGTACAGCGGTAGCATTATAAGATGATCCCTCACTAAATTTCAAGGTATAAGTGTTCTCCCTGAGTATGCACCATTGCTACAGTTCGTTGTGCCGAGACACCACTGATGATCGGGTGTGATAAGCTCTACGTTCACATGCAATGGGTGCAAGCCAGTTTTGCACAAGCAGAATACTTGGGTTAAACTTGACGAGCCTAGCATATGCAGATATGGCCTCGGAACACTAAGACCGAAAGGTCGAGCATAAATCATATAGTAGATATGATCAACATAGTGATGTTCACCATTGAAAGCTACTCCATCTCACGTGATGATCGGACATGGTTTAGTTGATATGGATCACGTGATCATTTATATGACTAGAGGTATGTCTATCTAAGTGGGAATTCTTAAGTAATATGATTAATTGAACTTTAATTTATCATGAACTTAGTCCTGGTAGTTTTTGCATATCTATGTTGTTGTAGATCTATGGCCCGTGCTACTGTTCCCTTGAATTTTAATGCGTTCCTAGAGAAAGCTAAGTCGAAAGATGATGGTAGCAACTACACAGACTGGGTCTGTGACTTGAGGATTATCCTCATTGCTGCATAGAAGAATTACGTCCTGGAAGCACCGCTCGATGCAAGACCCGCTACAGGAGCAACTCCGAACGTTATGAATGTCTGGCAGACTAAAGCTGATGACTACTCGATAGTTCTGTGTCCCATGCTTTAATGCTTAGAATTGGGACTTCAAAGACGTTTTAAACGTCATGGAGCATATGAGATGTTACAAGAGTTGAAGTTAATATTTCAAGCAAATGCCCGAGTTGAGAGATATGAAGTCTCCAACAAGTTCTATAGCTGCAAGATGGAGGACAACAGTTCTATCAGTGAACACATACTCAGAATGTCTGGGTACCATAACCACTACACTCAGCTAGGAATTAATCTTCCTGATGATAGTGTCATTGACAGAGTTCTTCAATCACTACCACCAAGCTATAAAGGCTTTGTGATGAACTATAATATGCGAGGGATGGAAAAGACAATTCCTGAGCTCTTCGTGATGCTTAAAGCTGCGGATGTAGAAATCAAGAAGGAGCATCAAGTGTTGATGGTTAACAAAGAGCACTAGTTTCAAGAAAAGGGGCAAAGGGAAGAGGGGTAACTTCAAGAAGGATAGCAAGCAAGTTGCTGCTCCTGGGAAGAAGCCCAAGTCTGGACCTAAGCCTGAAACTGAGTGCTTCTACTGCAAAGGGACTGGTCACTAGAAGCGGAACTGCCCCAAGTATTTGGCGGATAAGAAGGATGGCAAAGTGAAAGGTATATTTGATATACATGTTATTGATGTGTACCTTACTAATGCTCATAGTAGCACGTAGGTATTTGATACTGGTTCTGTTGCTCATATTTGCAACTCGAAATAGGGGCTATGGATTAAAAGAAGATTGGCTAAGGATGAGGTGACGATGCGCGTTGGAAATGGCTCCAAGGTTGATGTGATCGCCGTCGGCACGCTACCTCTACATCTACCTTCATGATTAGTTTTAGACCTAAATAATTGTTATTTGGTGCCGGCGTTGAGCATGAACATTATATCTGGATCTTGTTTGACATGAGATGGTTATTGATTTAAATCAGAGAATAATGATTGTTCTATTTATATGAGTAATATCTTTTATGGTCATGCACCCTTGATGAGTGGTCTATTTTTGTTGATTCTCGATCATAGTGATACACATGTTCATAATATTAAATCCAAAAGATGCCAAGTTAATAACGATAGTGCAACTTATTTGTGGCACTTCCATTTAGGTCATATTGGTGTAAAGCGCATGAAGGAACTCCATGCCGACGGGCTTTCACAATCACTTGATTATGAATCACTTGATGCTTGCAGACCATGCCTCATGGGCAAGATGACTAAGACACCTTTCTTCGGAACAATGGAGCGAGCAGCTGACTTATTGGAAATAATACATACTGATGTATGCGGTCTGATGAGTGTTGAGGCTCGCGGCAAGTATCATTATTTTCTGACCTTCACAGATGATTTGAGCAGATATGGGTATATCTACTTAATGAAACATAAGTCTGAAATATTTGAAAAGTTCAAAGAATTTCAGAGTGAAGTGAAAAATCATCGTAACAAGAAAATAAAGTCTCTACGATCTGATCATGGAGGCGAATATTTGAGTTACGAGTTTGGTCTTCATTTGAAACAGTGTGGCATAGTTTCACAACTCACGCCACCTAGAACACCACAGCGTAATGGTGTGTCCGAACATCGTAACCGTACTTTATTAGATATGGTGCGATCTATGACATCTCTTACTGATTTACCACTGTCATTTTGGGGATATGCTTTAGAGACGGTTGCATTCATGTTAAATTGGGCACCATCTAAATCCGTTGAGATGACACCATATGAACTGTGGTTTGGCAAGAAACCTAAGCTGTCGTTTCTTAAAGGTTGGGGTTGCGATGCTTATTTGAAAAAGCTTCTACCTGATAAGCTCGAACCCAAATCAGAGAAATGCGTCTTCACAGGATACCCAAAGGAAAATGTTGGGTACACCTTCTATCATAGATCTGAAGGCAAGATATTACTTGCTAAGAATGGATCCTTTCTAGAGAAGTTTCCCTCGAAAGAAGCGAGTGGGAGGAAATTAAGTAGAACTTGATGAGGTAATTGTACCTTCTCTCGAATTGGAAAGTAGTTCATCACAGAAATCAATTCCAGTGATTCCTACACCAATTAGTGAGGATGCTAATGATGATCATGAAACTTCAGATCAAGTTACTATAGAACCTCATAGGTCAACCAGAGTATGATCCGCACCAGAGTGGTACGGTAATCATGTTCTGGAAGTCATGTTACTAGACCATGACGAACCTATGAACTATGAGGAAGCGATGATGAGCCAAGATTCCGCGAAATGGCTTGAGGCCATGAAATCTGAGATGGGATCCATGTATGAGAACAAAGTGTGGACTTTAGTTGACTTTCCCGATGATTGGCAATCCATAGAGAATAAATGGATCTTCAAGAAGAAGACTGACGCTGACGGTAATGTTACTGTCTACAAAGCTCAACTTGTTGCGAAAGGTTTTTGACAAGTTCATGGACTTGACTATGATGAGACCTTCTCACCCGTAGCGATGCTTAAGTCTGTCCGAATCATGTTAGCAATTGCCACATTTTATGATTATGAAATTTGGCAAATATATGTCAAAACTGCATTCCTTAATGGATTTCTTAAAGAAGAGTTGTATATGGTGCAACCAGAAGGTATTATCGATCCTAAAGGTGCTAACAAAGTGTGCAAGCTCCAGCGATCCATTTATGGACTGGTGCAAGCATCTCGGAGTTGGAATATATGATTTGATAGTGGGATCAAAGCATATGGTTTTATACAGACTTTTGGAGAAGCTTGTATTTACAAGAAATGAGTGGGAGCTCTGTAGCATTTCTAATATTATATGTGGATGACATATTGTTGATTGGAAATAATACATAATTTCTGGATAGCATAAAAGGATACTTGAGTAAGAATTCTTCAATGAAAGACCTCGGTGAAGCTTCTTACATGTTGGGCATCAAGATCTATAGAGATAGATCAAGACGCTTAATTGGACTTTCACAAAGCACATACCTTGATAAGTTTTGAAGAAGTTCAAAATGGATCAGTCAAAGAAAGGGTTCTTGCCTGTGTTACAAGGTGTGACGTTGAGTCAGACTTGATAACCCACAAGTATAGGGGATCGCAACAGTTTTAGAGGGTAGAGTATTTCAACCCAAATTTATTAATTCGACACAAGGGGAGCCAAAGAATATTCTCAAGTATTAACAGTTGAGTTGTCAATTCAACTGCACATGAAAGACTTAATATCTGCAGCAAAGTATTTAGTAGCAAAGTAATATGGAAGTAGCGGTAATTGTGGCAAAAGTAACAGTAGTAGTTTTTGTAGTGATTGTAACAGTGGCAACGGAAGAGTAACTAAGCAAAGACCAATATGTGAAAAGCTCGTAGGCAATGGATCGGTGACAATTATGTCGGATGTGATTCCTCGTGCAACAGTTATAACATAGGGTGACACAGAACTAGCTCCAGTTCATCAATGTAATGTAGGCATGTATTCCGAATATAGTCATACGTGCTTATGGAAAAGAACTTGCATGACATCTTTTGTCCTACCCTCCCGTGGCAGCGGAGTCCTATTGGAAACTAAGGGATATTAAGGCCTCCTTTTAATAGAGTACCGGAACAAAGCATTAACACTTAGTGAATACATGAACTCCTCAAACTATAGTCATCACCGGGAGTGGTCCCGATTATTGTCACTTCGGGCATACCGGATCATAACAAATAGTAGGTGACTATTGACTTGATAAATAGGATCAAGAACTCACATATATTCATGAAAACATAATATATTCATATATGAAATCATGGCACCCGGGCCCTACTGACAATCATTAAGCATAGCAAAGTCAAGCAACATCAATCTTAGAACATAATGGATACTAGGGATCAAACCCTAGTATCAAATGACAACACATGTCTATGGTTAGGAAAGCTTAACCATCTTTGATCAACGAGCTAGTTGATAAGCCACAAGTATAGGAGATCACAACAGTTTTCGAGGGTAGAGTATTCAACCCAAATTTATTGATTCGACACAAGGGAAGCCAAAGATCATTATTGAGTATTAGCAGCTGAGTTTTCAATTCAACCACACCTGAAAGACTTAATATCTGTAGCAAAATATATAGTAGGAAAGTAGTATGAAGTAACAGTAACAGTGGCAAAAGTAACAATAGCAGTATTATAGCAATCATAACAGTGGCAACAAAAAAGTAACTTAGCAAAGATCAATATGAAACAAGCTCGTAGGCAATGGATCAATGATGGATAATTATGTCGGATGGCATTCATCATGCAATAGTTATAACATAGGGTGACACAGAACTAGCTCCAATTCATCAATATAATGTAGGCATGTATTCTGAATATAGTCATACGTGCTTTTGGAAAAGAACTTGCATGACATCTTTTGTCCTACCCTCCCGTGGCAGCAGGGTCCTATTGGAAACTAAGGGATATTAAGGCCTCCTTTTAATAGAGTACCGGACCAAATCATTAGCACTTAGTGAATACATGAACTCCTCAGACTACGGTCGTCACCGAGAGTGGTCCCGACTATTGTCACTCCGGGGTTGCCGGATCATAACACGTAGTAGGTGAATATAACTTGCAATATCGGATCAAGAACACAAATATATTCATGAAAACATAATAAGTTCAGATCTGAAATCATGGCACTCGGGCCCTGGTGACAAGCATTAGGCATAGCAAAGTCATAGCAACATCAATCTTAGAACATAGTGGATACTAGGGATCAAACCCTAACAAAACTAACTCGATTACATGGTAAATCTCATCCAACACATCACAGCCCTGCAAGCCTACGATGGAATTACTCATGCACGGCGGTGAGCATCATGAAATTGGTGATGGAGGATGGTTGATGATGACGATGGCGACAGATTCCCCTCTCCGGAGCCCCGAACGGATTCCAGATCTGCCCTCCCGAGGAAGAATAGGGCTTGGTAGTGGCTCTGTATCGTAAAATGTGATGAATCCTTCTCTCTGTTTTTTTTTCTCCTCGAAAGAGAATATATGGAGTTGGAGTTGAGGTCGGTGGAGATCCAGGGGGCCCACAAGGTCGGAGGGCGCGCCTCACACCCTTGTGACCAGGGTGTGGGCCCCCTTCACTTGATTCTTTCGCCAATATTTTTATTAATTCCAAAAGTTATCTCCGTGAAGTTTCAGGTCATTCTGAGAACTTTTTATTCTGCACAAAAATAACACCATGGCAATTCTGCTGAAAACAGCGTCAGTCCGGGTTAGTTCCATTCAAATCATGCAAGTTAGAGTCCAAAACAAGGTCAAAAGTGTTTGGAAAAGTAGATACGATGGAGACGTATCAACTCCCCCAAGCTTAAACATTTTCTTGTCCTCAAGCAATTCAGTTGACAACTGAAAGTGATAAAGAAAAACTTTTACAAACTCTGTTTGATCTTGTTGTAAATATGTAAAGCCAGCATTCAAGTTTTCAGCAAAGATTATGAACTAACCATATTCACAATAACATTTAGGTCCCATGTTTACTCATATCAATGGCATAATCAACTAGCGAGCAATAATAATAAATCTCGGATGACAACACTTTCTCAAAACAATCATAATATGATATAACAAGATGGTATCTCGCTAGCCCTTTCTGAAACCGCAAAACATAAATGCAGAGCACCTCTGAAGCTCAAGGACTGACTAAACATTGTAATTCATGGTAAAAGAGATACAGTCATAGTCATACACATGTAAATTAATAGTAATGCATGCACATGATAGCGGTGCTCTCCAACTGGTGCTTTTTAATAAGAGGATGATGACTCGACATAAAAGTAAATAGATAGGCCCTTCTCAGAGGGAAGCAGGAATTTGCAGAGGTGTCAGAGCTTGAATTTTGAAATGGAGATGAATAATATTTTGAGAGGTATACTTCCATTGTCAACATAACAACCAAGAGATCTCGATATCTTCCATGCTACACACATTATAGGCGGTTCCCAAACAGAATGGTAAAGTTTATACTCCCCCACCACCAACAAACACCAATCCATGGCTTGTTTGAAACAACGGGTGCCTCCAACTAACAATAATCCTGGGGGAGTTTTGTTTGCAATTATTTTAATTTAAGCATGGGACTAGGCATCCCGGTTACCAGCCATTTTCTCGTGAATGATGAGCGGAGTCCACTCATCTTGAGAATAACCCACCTATCATGGAAGATATAGACAGCCCTAGTTGATACATGAGCTATTCGAGCATACAAAATAGAATTTCATTTGAAGGTTTAGAGTTTGGCACATACAAATTTACTTGGAACGGCAGGTAGATACCACTTATAGGAAGGTATGGTGGACTCATATGGAATAACTTTGTGGTTTATGGAAGTGGGTGCACAAGCAGTATTCCCCCTTAGTACAAGTGAAGGCTAGAAAAAGACTGGGAAGCGACCAACTAGAGAGCGACAATAGTCATGAACATGCATTAAAATAATCAACACTGAGTGCAAGCATGAGTAGGATATAATTCAACATGAACATATATATCGTGGAGGCTATGTCGATTTTGTTTCGACTACATGCGTGAACATGTGCCAAGTCAAGCCACTCGAATCGTTCAAAGGAGGATACCACCCTATCATACCACATCACAACCATTTTAATAGCATGTTGGCACGCAAGGTAAACCAATATAAACTCCTAGCTAATTAAGCATGGCATGAGTAACTATAATCTCTAATTGTCATTGCAAACATGTTTCATTCATAATAGGGTGAATCAGGAACGATGAACTTCTCATATTTACAAAAATAAGATAGGTCGAGTTCATACCAGCTTCTCTCATCTCAATCAGTCCATCATATATCGTCATTACTGCCTTTCACTTGCACGACCAAACGGTGTGGATAATAGTAATAGTGCACGTGCATTTGACTAAGGTAGAATCTGCAAGCATTTAATACAAGGGAGAAGACAAGGTAATATGGGCTCTTAGTTAGATCAACAATAATGCATATGAGAGTCACTCAACATTTTCATCATGATCTTCTCCTCTCTATCCCCAAAGAAAAGAAACAAAACTATTTACACGGGAAAGCTCCCAACAAGCAAAAGAAGAATGAGAAATATGTTTGGGTTTTCTTTTAATTGCTAGTACTACAAGCATGTAAAGTAAACTAGCTAAAAGTTACAACTATTTTTTGGTTTTTATTAAGGTTTTTCAAACACACAAGAAGAAGGCTAGAAAAGAAATTAAACTAGCATGGAGAGTACAATGAAAAGCATGAGCACCGACAACTGAAATGAGTGCTTGAACATGAATGTAATGTCGGTGAGAAATATGTACTCCCCCAAGCTTAGGCTTTTGGTCAAAATTGGTCTATGGCCACGGATCGAAGCTACTCTCTCTGGTGTACTGAGGAGGGTCCTTAGGGTGCCACTGGTTGGCGATCTCCTCCGGATCCCGCTGCTAGAAAGACAGACGATAAGGATCAAGTGGTGGCTCCGGCTCAGGCTCTGTGGCTTGTATCAGCCTCCAGTACGCATAAATGGCTTAAGGTAAGATGAGGTACATGCCTGAGAGTATGTTAAACAAAGAGGGTGCAGTCAAGGTAATAATCTCACAGTAAGCTTTATCAAATATCAATTTATACTTAAGCATCTTCTTCTTATCTTTAAAAATTAAATCATGTGCTACCATACTCTTATAATCTAGAAAAATAGGGGGCAGCAACTTTTCCTCTTTCTCATAATGCCTAATAGGTATCCTGAAGTGTTCAGCAAGGCGTGAAGCAAAGATGCCTCCGAAGATGGGACCCTTTGTTCGGTTCAGATTTAATCGTTTAGCAATAATAGCGCCTAAGCTGAAAGTGGTATCACGAAACAAAGCATGGCACAGAATAACAATATCAGGAGCACTAAGATTTCCACTGTTCTCGCGACAAATTAAGCATCTACTAGCAAATATCGCAAAGTAACATAGAACAGGAAAATGTTTACTAGTAATTCTTGCATTGGAAACTTTTCTAGTTTCTCCTACAGAAATTCTATCAATAAACCCATCCTCATCGCTACGATGTGGTTCCTCGATGCTGCCCTCAAAGGGGATCTTGCAGACCCGACAAAAATCAAGAAGTGACATCTCCTTAACTTCATCATATAAGTGAAACTCCACTGAAGGTGGTGATTTCCTAGCATGGAAATAAAAAAATTCACAAAAATATTAGTGATTAGGAGATACTATTCGCACTATTCGCGGAGGAAGTCAGTGAGGCCTGCATTCTCAGCCAAATAATAAAAGTCATTGTGAATCCCGACTACTCTCAAGAATTCATCACATGGCCATTCGCCCGGTCGAACCTCCGCGGTGCGAGGAAGATTGTATTTGGGCTTTTTATTCTCCTCATTCTGCTTATCCTTTGAGCTTCAGCTCGAGGAGCCTCTCAATAATCTTTTCAACATTTTCTTCCTGTAAAAATTTCTGAATTTTTTAGTGACTCAAAATAAAAGTGAACCAAACTCAACAAGATTGATAGAAACTACCCCAGCAAGTGCCTAGAGGCCATATCATGCATTAAAACTACTTTTGACCACATAAATTTGGCATGCAAGCTCAAGAACAGGGTCACCTAAGTAGCAAAAATTTGCAATAAATAAAGCACTAGAACAAAAACTAATTGGACCATTGGAGGAGTCACATACCGAAGAACAATCCCCCAAAGCAGTTTTGTGAATGAAGCTTTGAGCTAGGAGATCGAAAATGGCAGCAAGATGAGCTAGAACTCAGGTTTGAGCTATGGGATGATTTTTTCTGGAGGAAGACGAAGTGTGTGGGTGTTGGAATAAGTGGAGGGGGACCACGTGGGGTCCACGAGGCAGGGGGCGCGCCCTGGACCCTCGTGGCCAGGTGGTGTGGCCCCCTGGTGTGTTCTCAGTGCCAATAATTCTTAAATATTCTACAAAAAATCATATTTCATTTTTAGGACATTTGGAGAACTTTTATTTTCGGGGTATTTTTTATTGCAAGGATAATTCAGAAAACAGACAGAAAATACTATTTTTTGCTTTATTTAATCTTATTAAATGAAAGTAAAAGGAGGGTACACAGAGTTGTGCTTTCTAACTTCATCCATCTCATGCTCATCAAAGAGGAATCCACTAACAAGGTTAATCAGGTCTTGTTAACAAACTCTTTTCGAATAACATGAAACCGGAGAATTTTCGAATAACACTAAGTTACCTCAACGGGGAATGCATGTCCCCAATAATAAGAATATCATATTTCTTCTTGACAGTAGGGAGAGGAAATTCAAAACCTCCAATAGTGATCGTTGAAATTTTTCCAATAGAAATGATACTGTTGACTTGAGGATGTTTCCTCGAAAAGTGTACCGTATGCTCATTACCATTAACATGAAAAGTGACATTGCCTTTTTGCAATGAATAAAAGCCCCTGCAGTATTCAGAAAGGGTCTACCAAGAATAATAGACATACTATCATCCTCGGGAATATCAAGAATAACAAAGTCCGTTAGAATAGTAACCTTTGCAACCACAATGGGCACATCCTCACAAATACTGACAGCTATAACAGTTGATTTATCGTCCATTTGCAAAGATATTTCAGTAGGTGTCAACTTATTCAAATTAAGTCTACGATATAAACAGAGAGGCATAACACTAACACCGGCTCCAAGATCACATAAAGCAGTTTTAACATAGTTTCTTTTAATGGAGCATGGTATAGTTGGTACTCCTGGATCTCCTAGTTTCTTTGGTATTCCACCTTTAAAAGTATAATTGGCAAGCATGGTGGAATTTCAGCTTTTGGTATCTTTATTTTATTTGTAACAATATCGTTCATATATTTAGTGTAAGGATTCATTTTAAGCATATCAGTCAAAGGCAGACGCACAAAGATAGATCTAATCATTTCAGCAAAGCGCTGAAAATCCTCATCATCCTTTTTCTTGGATGGTTTAGGACGAAAAGGCATGGGTTTCTGAACCCATGGTTCTCTTTCTTTACCGTGCTTCCTAGAAACGAAGTCTCTCTTATCATAATGTTGATTCTTTGATTGTGGGTTATCAAGATCAACAGCAGGTTTGATCTCTACATCATTGTTATTGCTAGGTTGAGCATCAACATGAACATCATCATTAACATTATCACTAGGTTCATGTTCATTACCTGATTGTGTTTTAGCATCAAAAATAGAAATATCATTGGGATTCTCAGGTGTGTCAACAACAGGTTCACTAGAAGCATGCAAAGTCCTATCATTTTTCTTTTTCTTCCTCTTATAAGGACTAGGTGCATCAACATTAGTTCTCTGAGAATCCTGCTCAGCTCTCTTAGGGTGGCCCTCGGGATACAGAGGTTCCTGAGTCATTTTACTCCTCTATTCACAACTCTAACGGAATTATCATTTTTCTTATTATTTAATTCATTGAGCAAATCATCTTGTGCTTTAAGCACTTGTTCTACTTGAGTGGTAACCATAGAAGCATGTTTACTAATAAGTTTAAGTTCACCTTCAACTCTAGACATATAATCACTCAAGTGTTCAATCATATCAGCATTACATTTCAATTGTCTACCAACATAAGCATTGAAGTTTTCTTGTTTAACAATAAAATTATCAAACTCATCCAAGCATTGGCTAGCAAACTTAGTAGATGGGATTTCAACCTTATTAAATCTATAGAGAGAATTTACCTTTACTACATGTGTCGTGTTATCAAGACCATGTATTTCTTCAATAGGTGGTAAATTATTAACGTCTTCAACTTTAATACCCTTTTCTTTCATAGATTTCTTTGCCTCTTGCATATCTTTGGGACTGAGAAATAGAATACCCCTTTTCTTCGGAGTTGGCTTAGGAGTTGGTTCAGGAAGTGTCCAATCATTATCATTACTCAACATATTATTCAATAGCAATTCATCTTGCTCAATAGTTCTTTCCCAGAAAACACAACTAGCACAACTATCCAGGTGGTCTCTGGAAGCATCGGTTAGTCCATTATAAAAGATATCAAGTATTTCATTTTTCTTGAGAGGGTGATCAGGCAAAGCATTAAGTAATCGGAGAAGACTCCCCTAAGCTTGTGGGAGACTCTCTTCTTCAATTTGCACAAAATTATATATTTCCCTTAAGGCAGCTTGTTTCTTATGAGTGGGGAAATATTTAGCAGAGAAGTAATAAATCATATCCTGGGGACTACGCACACAACCAGGATCAAGAGAATTAAACCATGTTTGAGCATCAACCTTTAATGAGAATGGAAATAACTTAAGGATATAGTAGTAACGAATTTTTTCCTCATTCGTGAATAGGGTGGCTATATCATTCAATTTAATAAGATGTGCCACAACAGTTTTAGATTCATAGCCGTAAAAAGGATCAGATTCAACCAAAGTAATTATCTCAGGATCGACAGAGAAATCATAATCTTTATCAGAAATACAGATAGGTGAAGTAGGAAAAGCAGGGTCATATTTCATTCTAGCATTCAAAGATTTTTCTTTCAGCTTAGCTACAGTTTCTTAAGATCATATCTACCTTTGCAAGCTAAAAGGCCTCTAGCAGTTTCTTCATCCATAATATAACCCTCAGGCACATCAGGAAATTCATATCTAGGGGGAGAATCTTCATCATCACCTAAATCAATATTATCAGTTTCAATAATTTCATTCTCTCTAACCCTAGCAAATTGTTCATCAAGAAATTCACCTAATGGCACGATATTATCAAGCATAGAAGTACTTTCATCATAAGCATCATGCATAGCAGAAGTGCCATCATTAATAACATGCGACATATCAGAATCAATAGCAGGTGTAGGTGTCATAAGTTTACTCAAAACAGAAGGTGAATCAAGTGCAGAGCTAGATGGCAGTTCCTTACCTCCCATCGTAGTTGAGTGAAAAATCTTGGTTCTTTCATCTTACAAGTTCCTCATAGTGATCAACAGATATAAATCCCAAGTGACTCAAAGAATAGAGCTATGCTCCCCAGCAACGGTGCCACAAAATAGTCTTGATAACCCACAAGTATAGGGGATCGCAATAGTTTTCGAGGGTAAAGTATTCAACCCAAATTTATTGATTCGACACAAGGGGAGCCAAAGAATATTCTCAAGTATTAACAGTTGAGTTGTCAATTCAACCGCACCTGAAAGACCTAATATCTGCATCAAAGTATTTAGTAGCAAAGTAATATGGAAGTAGCGGTAACGGTGGCAAAAGTAACAGTAGTAGTTTTTGTAGTGATTGTAACAGTGGCAACGGAAGAGTAACTAAGCAAACATAAATATGGGAAAATCTTGTAGGCAATGGATTGGTGATGGACAATTATGTCGGATGTGATTCCTCATGCAACAGTTATAACATAGGGTGACACAGAACTAGCTCCAGTTCATCAATGTAATGTAGACATGTATTCCGAATATAGTCATACGTGCTTATGGAAAAGAACTTCCATGACATCTTTTGTCCTACCCTCCCATGGCAGCGGGGTCCTATTGGAAACTAAGGGATATTAAGGCCTCCTTTTAATAGAGTACCGGAACAAAGCATTAACACTTAGTGAATACATGAACTCGTCAAACTATAGTCATCATCGGGACTAGTCCCGATTATTGTCACTTCGGGGTTACTGGATCATAACATATAGTAGGTGACTATTGACTTGCAAAATAGGATCAAGAACTCACATATATTCATGAAAACATAATAGGTTTAAATCTGAAATCATGGCACTCGGGCCCTAGTGACAAGCATTAAGCATAGAAAAGTCATAGCAACATCAATCTTAGAACATAATGGATACTAGGGATCAAACCCTAACAAAACTAACTCGATTACATGATAAATCTCATCCAACCCATCACCGTCCAGCAAGCCTATGATGGAATTACTCATGCATGGCGGTGATCATCTTGAAATTGGTGATGGAGGAAGGTTGATGATGACGATGGCGACGGATTCCCCTTTCCGGAGCCCCGAACGGACTCCAAATCAGCCCTCCCGATAGAGATTAGGGCTTGGCGGTGGCTCTGTATCGTAAAACACGATGAATCCTTCTCCTTGATTTTTTCTCCCCGAACGTGAATATATAGAGTTGGAGTTGACGTCGGTGGAGCCTCAGGGGGCCCATGAGGCAGGGGGCGCGCCCTGCACCCTTGTGGACACGATGTGGACCCCCTGGTGTTGATTCTTTCGCCATTATTTTTTATTTATTCCAAAACGTGTATCCATTGATTTTCAGGTCATTCCAAGAACTTTTATTTCTACACAAAAATAACAACATGGCAATTCTGTTGAAAACAGCATCAGTCCGAGTTAGTTCCATTCAAATCATGCAAGTTAGAGTCCAAAATAAGGTCAAAAGTGTTTGGAAAAGTAGATATGATGGAGACGTATCAAGACTCAATGCTCGACCACTACAGAAGATAGAGAGAAAATGAAAGTCATTCCCTATGCCTTAGCCATAGGTTCTATCATGTATACAATGTTGTGTACCAGGCCAGATGTGTGCCTTGCTATAAGTTTAGCAAGGAGGTACCAAAGTACCAGGAGTGGATCACTGTACAGCAGTCAAGAACATCTTGAAATACCTGAAAAGGGCTAAGGATATGTTTCTCATTTATGGAGGTGACAAAGATCTTGTCTTAAATGGTTACATCGATGCAAGTTTTGACACTGATCCGGATGACTCTAAGTCGCAAACCGGATACATATTTATATTAAACGGTGGAGCTGTCAGTTGGTGCAGTTCCAAGCAGAGCGTCGTGGCGGGATCTACATGTGAAGCGGAGTACATAACTGCTTCGGAAGCAGCAACTGAAGGAGTCTGGATGAAGGAGTTCATATCCGATCTAGGTGTAATAACTAGTGCATCGGGTCCAATGAAAATCTTTTGTGACAATACTGGAGCAATTTCCTTAGCGAAGGAATCCAGATTTCACAAGAGAACCAAACACATTAAGATACGCTTCAATTCCATCCGCGATCAAGTCAAGGAGGGAGACATAGAGATTTGCAAGATACATACGGATCTGAATGTTGCAGACCCGTTGACTAAGCCTCTTCCACGAGTAAAATATGATCAGCACCAAGACTCCATGGTTGTTAGAACCATTAGTATGTAATCTAGATTATTGACTCTAGTGCAAGTGGGAGACTGAAGGAAATATGCCCTAGAGGCAATAATAAAGTTGTTATTTATTTATATTTCCTTAAATCATGATAAATGTTTATTATTCATGCTAGAATTGTATTAACCGGAAACTTAGTACATGTGTGAATACATAGACAAAATAGAGTGTCCCTAGTATGCCTCTACTTGACTAGCTCATTAATCAAAGATGGTTAAGTTTCCTGACCATAGACATGTGTTGTCATTTGATGAACGGGATCACATCATTATAGAATGATGTGATGGGCAAGACCCATCCGTTAGCTTAGCATAATGATCGTTAAGTTTTATTGCTATTGCTTTCTTCATGACTTATACATATTCCTCTTACTATGATATTATGCAACTCCCGAATACCAGAGGAACACCTTATGTGCTATCAAACGTCACAATGTAACTGGGTGATTATAAAGATGCTCTACAGGTGTCTCTGTAGGGTCCACACACTTAATGTTCGATGACGATTTGTATTATGAGTTATGTGTTTTGGTGACCGAAGTTTGTTTGGAGTCCCGGATGATATCACGGACATGACGAGGAGTCTCGAAATGGTCTAGAGGTAAAGATTCATATATTGGAAGGTAGTATCGGGACATTGGAATGGTTTCGAGCGGTTCAGGTATTTTACTGGAGTGCCGAGGGGTTACAGGAACCCCCCGGGGGAATTATTAGGCCTACATGGGTCTTAATGGAGAAAGAGGGGAGAACGCAAGGGGAGGCCACGCGCCTCCCCGCGCCCATGGAGTCTGAATTGGACTAGGGGAGGGGCGGCACCCCCCTCTCCCTCTCCCTCTCCTTCCTTTTCCCCTCCGGTAAGAAAGGAAAAGGGGAGCGAATCCTACTAGGAGTGGAGTCCTAGTAGGACTCCCCCCCCATGGCGTGCCCCTCCTGGCCGGCAACCTTCTCCTCCCCTCCTTTATATACGGGGGCAGGGGGCACCCCATAGCACATCAATTGTTCTTTTAGCCATGTGCAGTGCCCCACTCCACAGTTTACTCCTTCGGTCATAGCGTTGTAGTGCTTAGGCAAAGCCCTGCGCGGATCACATCACCATCACCGTCACCATGCCATCGTGCTGACGGAACTCTCCCTCGACCCTCTGCTGGACCAAGAGTTCAAGGGACGTCATTGAGCTGAACGTGTGCTGAACTTGGAGGTGCCGTACGTTCGGTACTTGATCGGTTGGATCGCAAAGACGTTTGACTACATCGACCGCATTAACCTAATGCTTGCGCTTTCGGTCTACGAGGGTACGTGGACACACTCTCCCCCTCTCGGTTCTATGCATCTCCTAGATAGATCTTGTGTGATCGTAGGGAATTTTTTGAAATTGCATGCTACATTCCCCAACACTTCTATCACTGGGATCAGCACCGTAAGATCGAACCCATCACAAAGCACCTCTTCCCATTCCATGATAAATAGATCAAGTTGGCCAAACAAAACCCAAATGTCGGAGAAGAAATACGAGGCTATGAGCAATCATGCATATAAGAGATCAAATAAGACTCAAATAACTTTCTTGGATAAAAAGATAGATATGATCATAAACTCAAAGTTCATTCCGATCCCAACAAACACACCGCAAAAAGAGTTACATCATATGGATCTCCAAGAGACCATCGTATTGAGAATCAAACTAGAGAGAGGAAGCCATCTAGCTACTAACTACGGACCCGTAGGTCTACAAAGAACTACTCACGCATCATCGGAGAGGCACCAATGGACATGATGAACCCCTCCGTGATGGTGTCTAGATTGGATCTAGTGTTTCTGGAACTTGCGGCGGCTGGAATTGATTTTCGTCGACTCCCCAAGGGTTTCTGAAATATCGGGGTATTTATAGAGCAAAGAGGCGGTTCGGGAGGCCACCGAGGTGGCCAAAACCCACCAGGGCGCACCTAGGCCTTCAAGCGCACCCTGGTATCTTGTGCTCACCTTGGGCTCCCTCTTCGGTACTTCTTTGGCCCACTGGATGTCTTCTGGTCCAAAAAAAACAAAAAAGTTTCGTTGCGTTTGGACTCCATTTGATATTTATTTCCTGCGATGTAAAAAACATGCAGACAATAACAACTGTCACTTGGAACTATGTCAATAGGTTAGTACCAAAAAATGATATAAAATGATTGTAAAACATCCAAGAATGATAATATAACAGCATGGAACAATAAAAAATTATAGATATGTTGGACACGTATCAGTGCGGCGTGCTCAGACCCCCCCCCCCATCCAGATCTGGGTGACGCCATAGGGAGGACGCGCCCGAGCCACTCATCGCTACTCCTCTCATTGCCCACATGACCAAGAGGGAGGCCACCGCTGACATGAGGCCCGCCGGAGAGCCAATCATGCGGTCTGCCATCCAGAGCCGCCTCCCGGCATCAAAATCCAAACCATCACCCACCGCCAACAGCATGAAGTACCAACCACGGTAGTAAGACTAAAAGGTTGCTCCTTTCACTCATAGCCCAACTTCGGGCACAAAGTGTGGGACGGCGCCACCATCTTAGGGACCCCATCCCTATGTCCCTAGGTTGTCCCAATGGATCTGTGGTGACACAACACCATGACTACCGATGGCCGTCGTCGAGCACCCTCGCACGATGCCATGCACATGGCCCTCGACGCCGCACTGCCCGACACTGAAGTGATGTCTTGACCACCACCATCGCGCACTGCACACCCACGGAGGGAGAAACCCCATGACCTGCAAGAAGCACCCGGATCGAGCCCAATCGCACCTACCCGGAGCCTCAACTCCGACCCCCCTCGGGTCCCGAATAGATCCACCCGAGCAAGATCCCCCGGCCACCGTCACACCATCAACATTGACTGAGGAGAAGGGAAGCCGCAACTACCACTCTGCGTTGTCGGTGGGGCACAACCACGAAAGAGCAGCGGCGCCCGCACAAACCCACACCTCCCACGCCCCGCCCAATCCCATCACTGTCGGATAAGCCCCACCAAGGCGTAGGGAGGATTGGTTGAGGCCGCGGGATTTGGATGAACGGAGTTGGTGTGAGGTCTATGCAGGCGGTCCCAATCATGTGCGCCCCCTTCATCAAGTTGATAGGAGTAGCGACAGATATTGACAGAAATGTGGCTTCAGACTAATTATTGTATTGCTTTGTAAGGCTTTGTTAAATAATTAATAAAGAATGGTTGTGTGCATCGCTTGATGCAGAGGCCGGGGTTTATCCTCCTTTTGAGGAATTAACAGAAAAAGAGCAAAAATCGTCACAGCCCATTGAGCGGTGCACACAACATAAGATACCCGCCTAGGTAATCCCTGTTGCCAACTAGTTGAGGCGGTGATGGCAATCGAAATATACACTACAAAAAAATGTATGAAGTCTTGAGAAGGACGAACTTACATTAGCAGTTATCACTGGCTCTATAAATGTCTTATTTGTCCATGTTGATTGGGGGGATAATTCAAGAAGTTTACCACAGAAACTTCTTCATAAGCATTGTCTTTACTCTACATTTTGTTAAGAGTATATATATATATATATGATAATATTGGTACAAATGAAGGATAATGAAGTTAAGATGCAGAGTTTTGCTACATAATCAACTACCTATAATTGTAAGTACATCGACACATGGCAAATGGTACTGACAAAGCAATGCGGAGGTAAACTTCTTCAGTAGCATTGGTTTTATTCAACATATTAGTAAGAGTACAAATAGATTTGATAAATTGAAAAAAATGGAGGGCAGGATAGGGAAAGGAAAGATGCGGAGTGATGCTACATAATCAACTAGATGTCAATATAAGTACAGTGATAAAGAACAAAAGGTACTTAGAAGAACAATGCAGAGCTAAACTTTTTCATAAGTATTGGGATTATTCTACATTAATGTAAGCATTAATATAGATTTGATAATTTTTGACAAAAGGTGGGTAAGAAAGCAAACACGCAAATTGATGTTGTCAATCAGCTATGAATGTAAGTACAGTGATAGAGGACAACATGCACTAACAAGAACAATGTTCTTCCAAAAATCCATCTCTGCACCCGAGCTCATCTGCACCCATGCTGACGAAAAAAATCAAAACAAATACTAGAAAAAATTCACAAAATTCCAAAAAAATATGTGGTAGAAAATTTGATGCATGAGACCCGCTCCAAACTTCAAGTCATTTGAACATCTGAACAGCTCTTAGCAAAAAAGACAAATTGGGGGTGTGAAAAAAAGTTTACTGGTCATGTACTCTTTTGACCCAATTTGTCTTTTTTGCTGAGAGCTCCTCAGATGTCCAAATGACATGAAATTTGGAGCGGGTCTCACGCACCAAATTGTCTACCACACAAAAAAATGGAATTTTTTGAATTTGTTTTGAATTTTTTATAATTTTTTTCTAACCGGGTGCAGATGAGCCTGGGCACCGAAACGCCCTACTCTTCTTCTTCGAGCATTTTTTCCAACAAGAGAGATCAGTAAGGCACATATAGAAATATAGGATTTCAAACTGTGTTATGATATCATGGATAATATCTCACGCTGGGGACTACACTAGTGCATAACAAGCTTATTCTAGTCAATGTCTTGTAAATGTAGCACAGAAGACTTCACTGAAATTTTGTTTCTAGACTTGACATTGAAGTGTGTTTCCTCAGGTAACACCATTGCTGCTACAACGCGTCCTTCAAAAGCGCAAACAAGATTTCCTTGTCGTGACTATTAAGATCGGCCCTTGCCTATTTAAAATATGTAAACCATTGATGTGTTTAATCAACTGAAAGATAGACAATAATTACCATGAGTAACAGTGGGTGTGGTGGGATGACAGATGAAGAAAGGTGAGGTTTCGCTACCGATGGAGATGGTGTAGTGGATGTGCACAAATGTTTTGGTGTCGAGACATCGAAACACCTTGAATCCATTTGTTGTAGAAAATCACAAGGAGTTAAAAAGGAATAAATATTTTATCCACAAACTTCAATGATTCCATCACAATCATATAAACTAAAGACTATATTTGTCGACATATATTTCTTCTCAAATTGGTAAAACCTTTTGGGCCCAGAACCAAAATCCATGGTAGAGTGCCTCTTGCACTCATATTGGTTCACATAAAAGGAAGAAAGTAATGAAGAATAGCACTCGCTCAACAAATGAGTGGTATTTACCGCAGTAATACCTACTCCTCATAAGTATCTTCCATATGGAATACTAAAAACTTCTCATTCATAGACAAAGTCAACGAGGTGGTGAGAAAACGAGGCTTGTAGCAAAAGGGTTCACGCAGATACCCGACATCAATTATGATGTAGCATACCCTCTTGGCATGGATGAATTTATGTTTCGATACTGAATATCATTGGCAATAAAATAATAATAATATCCATGCAGTCAATGGATGCAGCGACTACATACTTATATGAGTCACTCATTTCGGAAATCTCTATTGAAGTCCCTGAAGGGCTTATACTTCCGAATCCAAAAGCAAATCGCAACAAGGTTTGCGTAGTACTTCATAAGTCACTCTATGACTTGAAATGGTCAAAAATCATATGGTACTACCGACTAAATGAGCTCCTTCTTCAAAAGGATTACTCGAATAATGATGATTATTTACATGTTTAATAAAGGAATCACAAATTTCATTTCCTTTCATCACCTCAATGTATATTGATGGCATCATCATCAATGTCTATGCAAGACTTAAACATGCACAAAATCATCTCAAGACGGGAAATTTGGATTCAACCAAATTTAGCTTAAGTTTACAACTTGAGCATTCTCTCAAGAATACATATCAGTCTACATATATCCAAAACATATATGAGAAGTTCAATGTGGATATATCATACCAACAAAAGGTATATGATTGATATAAGAAATATTAACTTATATCTCAAGTTCACAATAAATCTTGGGCAAATCCATCAGGAAAATCAAGATATGACCATGATATGATGAAATGATATTGGCTCTTTATTTGATCCCAACAATGCCATGTCAGTGACTGAATTCACTGGAATAGTCTTCTCATGGAAGTCATCTAAATAGGCTTTAACGGCAACTTCCACTAATTATTCTAACGTAATTGCTTTATCTAAAAGCATTGCCAAATATGCATGGCTCAGCAGAATGATTAACCACACTCAAAATCATGTGGTTGAGATTCATTAGAATCACATAACTTGATTTATCAAGATGCTTCCACTTGTGTTACTCAATACCTACAGATTATATGAAGAGCAATATCATAAAAACACATTGCTCAAAATTACTTATTCTCATGAATTATAGAAAAGTGAGAAAACAATTTGCAAAGAAAATGCTGTGAAAATCCAACAGATTACTCACAATGTCATGATCATGTCAATGAAATTGGTATGAGACATCCTCTAGATTTGCAAAGTTCAGGGGGAGTAATCTCGCAAATTATAACATGTTAACAATCCTCAGATTGCGTATATTGTACTCTTTTTTCCTTCATGAGTTTTCCCTCTTGGTTTCTCATAAAAGGTTTTTAATGAGACAATATTGATACAAGTGTTTACATATGTCACATCATTTTCTCCTTATATTTTTCCCATTGGGTTTTAAAGGAGTTTGCAATGACATATCAGATCGCACACTTTTCCATATGAGTTTTCTCTCAAAGTTTCTCATAACGGTTTTTAATGAGGCAATATCTTTTTAAGATTATATGCTATACTTTCAAGTTTTTTCCATCGGGTTTTTAAAGGAAAGTACACAAAGCATATTTATTGTTCTCTAAACTCACCAACGAGTTTTCTCCTTCTTCAAAGGTTTTTCCTCATATGAGTTATCAAGAGATAATAATCATTATATGTTGCATCATTTTTTCTCCTTATTATTTTCCCACTGGATTTAAAGGAGTTTAGCAACATATCTACACTACTCTCCTCATATTTTTTCCATAGGGTTTTTGGAGGAGACTTTAATGATTTACAAGAATTTCTCAAGATGAAGATGATGAACATTCTCAAGGGCGGCCATACATTAGGAGGATTCTATCAAGATGATGCATACTCACCTAGTGAAGCATAGATTACGGGAAGTGTTAAGGATTAATTAAATCCTAATAATCCATGCTTAGGTCGGTTGTGTAGATTAGCAACCGCTAGTTACCGCCTTGTAACAGGGGTATAAGAGCAACTCTAGCAGAACCTGCATCCCGCCGGCTTGCAAAACGTGTTGCAGTTCGCGGAAAAACGCCTTTGCGGGCCGGCGCGGACGACCTGGGTTGCAGACCCTGCATATTGGACCCGTAAAAAAGGATATTAGCGGAATATACTTTTTTACGGGTCGGCTTTGCGGCATCTGATCAGGACCAGCTCCTCCCGGCCCGGAAAACCTAAATTTGCACCTTAATTGGATCCAACATAATGCATTTATTTGCTTTTTCAATAACATTGGATACATAAGACATCATCAAATCTTTGCTAGAATAGTAAGACCAAAGAAAACAAGCACCACAAGTATGCATTTTAGAAGATTTCCAACTTCCATAACTGATCCCACTAGTTGGATTAATATCTTCTCCATGCATTCATTGTTCATCTGCAGATTCTTGATTTTGCATTCTTCTTTCTTCATCTTTGGTTCAAAAGAAGTAGACGTTGCTTTCCCTCTAGTTGCACATGCAGCCGCATCATTGCCTTCGATTCTTCTAAGGAGTGCGTCAACGTCTGTTAAGTTTCTTCCTATCAATAAATTAATGTATTCGCCTTCCCAAAACCAAAATGAGCATCCATCCTCCTACACACATGAATGAGCATGTTTGAAATGAGCTACCGCAATTGAACCAAACCAAAGAATGAGCTATCAAAATGAGCTACCGCAAGTGCACATACCCGTCGTTTCGCATTTGAAGAACACCCATCCGGGGTGCTTTGGCGTGCCCGAAGTTAGCCGCAGCACTGTCCGCGTGCAGTCCTCGCACTGTATGAGCGGCATCAGCGAGCCACAGAACCGTTGCGCGAGCGCTGAGCCCAGTGGACGGCGAACGAATCCATGCCCGCAAATCGTCGGCGGCGTCGGGAGGACGAACCTATACCTGCATGCCGCGATGCGCCCTTGCCGGGGCTGCGGGAGATGCTTCCCGACCACTCCATCGCTTGGCGCAGCCACCGGCGGCCGGAAAAGCCAAATCCGGCGGCCCGCGATGAAAGTCCGCAAATCCGGCAGTCCGCAAGCGCAGGGGGGAGAGAGGGGAGCCCTCGTGCGTGTGCGGCCTTTCGGCGAGCTCCTGCCGGCTACTTTCGCCGGAATCTTGGGTGGAGTCCCGACGACGGCGCGAGGGGGAGGGAAGGTGGTTGGTGGGGAAAGCGCGGGCTGAAATGTCCCCCCACCAACCGCTTCCCGCTTATATGCAGGGCACTGCAGCGGCGAGAGGGGAAAACCCGCGAATACGCGGGTTGGGGCCAAGATTTTACCGCTCCCCTTAAAATTGTTTGCGGGCCAGGACAGGATGTGGGGTCTGAGCGGGCAGGTTTTTCCGTCCCGGTATGCATTTAGGCGTTTATTTTGCGGGTCGGGACAAGATACGGGGTCTGATAGAGTTGCTCTAAATAACCTACTCTTCAATCAATAAAATCAGTTGTTCATTCTCTCTCAATCGCTTTTACATTCACACACATATCATGTCATCAGGCGTTGGTGGTAGCGCGCGCCAAGACACACGTACTTACTACATGCAATGCACGGTAAAGCCAACTCCACTGCGCGACCCTATCCTGTCAGCGCGGACGGTCTAGCGCGTGGATGCAAATGGACTTTTGTTCGTTTTGTGTCCGCCTTCGACCCATTTCGGTCCAAGTTTGCATTGTTTTTTGGTGAAACAGACAGCACGGGGACGTGCGGGCTGTCTGCACATGTCCTTCCCTGGCCCGCCCCTCGGTGGCACAGGGGCGCCTTTTTCTATCCGCCCTCTTCCTCCCTCCGGCCGCACGCCTTCCATTCTTCTTCACTCTTCCCCATTCTTCTCTCGCCGTCGCCGCCGCCGCTGCCATCGTAGCTGTGCAGCTCGGACGCGCGCTCGCCCAGCCTCTTTCCCTCGGCGCCCCCGAGCTACCCAACCACGGTCATCTGTTTTACGCACCCACCGGTCGGATTTGGGGCGGATCCGGTCGGTCTTAGCTCGCCCGGCCGTGGGAGGCCGTGCCACGCCATGGACTGACCGGGCACCGTGCCGGAAGGCCATGGCAGGGCCGCAAGGCCACATGCAGGCAGTGGCTCCTCCTCTAGCCGCTTGGATCTACACCGTCGGTGGTCCGCTGGCAGAAACACGAATGGCGGTCGGCCGGGCTCGGTGCTAGCCCAAAAGCTCGTCGGTGCACCATTGCCGCTCATTAAGTGCGACCAGTGCCTAAAGATGGTCGTGTGCCGCGTGTCTACAACGCCGGAACAGCCCGAATGGATGTTCATCAAGTGCTTAAACGATGGGGTGTGTGCTCTTTTTAGCTTCGGTTTGTGCTTTTGACTAGTTGTGCTAACTTTAAATTTTTGTTGTGTACAATGGATGCAAGTTTTGGTATTGGGAAGAAGAGTACATCGATATATTGATAGAGCGTAATTTAGTAGATGTTCGTGCACTTTTAGCTAGCATAGAGGCTGTAGATGAGACAAGTGCACTTGTTGCTAGATTAGAGGCTAGACACGAGACTAGATGCGAGGAAGCAACCACTACTTCTTTAGACTCGAAGAAGAAAGAAACACGCAAGATGGATGCGGCTCCTCCGCAGATCAACAATGAATGCATCGAGAAGGCACTAATCCAACTTACAAGAGCAGTTATGGAAGTTGGATATCTTCTAAAATGTATTCTTGTGGTTCTTGTTTTCTTTGGTCTTACTTTTCTAGTCAAAATTTGGTGATGTATTTTTTATGTACCAAGAATGAATGATGAAAAAAGTTTAAGGGCTTGCATAGAAAAAGTACGTAGATAGGATGCGGCCGGGATGCGGCCGCGAGTTAGGCGCACGGCCACCGCATCCCAGAACACGTCCGACCATGATCTCATCTTCCTACTCAAACGGACAGAATCCGGACAAAACGAACGTCCGTTTGGGATTGTGCGGTGGAGTTGGCATAATGATAATGATATCCCCACTAGCAGCGCATACAAACCCTCAGCGCCGCATTGCCACGTGCTGCTGTCGTCTTTGGATAATCAATCCAGGTACGGTGGCGCGCGCTTCGTGGTGGTAAACCGTGGCACTCGCGCACACCCGAGAGACGGGAGCGGGAGCGGGAGCGCGAGGACAAGGCCGGCCGGCTTGGTACTGCATTCGGCATCCCACTTCGGATGAGATCGCCACCTCAGTCGGTGTACGCCCGGCCATCATGGCATCATGTGCCAGCCGGCCGGGGGGTGACGAGACGCAAAGGCAAAGCCTGCTCCAAGCGCCTTTGCGCGCCAGAAGCCGTCGTATGTTACTCCTACGTACCGCTGCATCCTAGGTGGTACTAGGAGCCTAGGTCCGGCCAGCACCGGGTGGGGGTGGCAGAGAGGGGGCCCACGGTGCCAAGTGTCGAGCCCGGGGCGGCCGGTTCTCCCGGCATCTCGCGCGGCATCTTGAATCGCTCGCATCGGCGCGCGACAGCTGATCGATCTGCGCGCAGCCTGGTTTTCCATGATTCTCTCCTCTCCTCTCCTCTCCTCTCCTCTCCTCTCCGTGTGGTTTTCGTAGGTGTAGACTATTGGCTTCGCTCAGGTGATGAGATGAACCAAACCTAGTCTTTTTTCTTTCTTTCCGACGGACGTGTCCGTCCCAACAGTGCGCGCTGTCGACGGCTTGCCGGCTGCGAGCCCCACCCACCGCACCCCACCCCACGGGAGAGAGACCAACAGGAGATCCCCGGCGCACTGCTCCGTCCATGACCTGTCGAGCATGCATGCATGCATGCGCACCACATCCAACCCAAGTCATGTGACATGGATGCGCGGGCGAGTAGATCGTAGATCTCTCACCTCGCCCTGCTACCCAACCTAACCTCAGATAAAAGCGCAGCTTGCTATGGTAGACGACGAGACGAGTGAAAACAGTGACACGCACGCACGCACATGCACTGCTTGGCACTTTGCGTCTTCTCAACTCAAATGGCGCTTGCATTTCCATTCCCTCCATGCCAAGTGTATAGGCGCGGGGAGCGCAGAGCGCTGCTGTGCTGCACCACTAGCGTGAGTGGATCAGCAGAGCGAAACCATGTGAGGTCAACAGGCGTACGACATCGATTCATGCAGATGGATATTTTCTGTTGCTAATGATCCATCAGTGCGTACGTTGTGACAATAAATTCGATGGGCATGAGACATATCTATCAGCTACTGCACGCACATGGGAATGTGCAGGCTCGTAGCCACCCTACACTTGTCCAAGCCTTTCGTTGTAGCGTGAAAATGAACAAAACTGACCCTTATCTGAAACTTCAACACAGCATGACACCCCGGACTAGGGCGCTATGGTAGCGACATGTAGCACATTATACGTCAACACTCTCTCTCACGTGTGGCTCTCTCAGACCTAAATGTGGACCGAAAGTGGGCTACAATATAATTGCGCCAGCCAGGTCTTGAACTCAAGACCTCTTGGCTCTGATACCATGTAGAAGTGCATGTTCTACCCAATGCAATCAAAAGACCGATCTGATGAAAAAGACTAGGCATCACATTATACGTCAACACATGCTATCTAACATGGTGCCCTAGCCCCGGGCGTCATGCAAAAGGGGTCATTTCGTGAAATATTCTCAGATTAGGACCATTTTGTATTGAAGTTTCATATAAGGGCCATTTTTGTCTATTTTCACCGTTGTAGCGATCCATCCATGTAAATCCGGATTTGTCTAGTCGTCTCGTCGCTGGGTGGTTTATGTATATGGATGTATTTTGTTTTTTGATATTCGTCATACTACCATGATGATGATGAATAGATCAGACGGTGTTCAACAAGATGGGATCCCGGTCGCGTGTGATGCACCACGACACGCCAATGATGGTTTTCACCATTGACGGGGCGGTGTTAGTGTTCATGCATGATGCCATCGTGATCCAGAGAAGATTTGATCACTTGGCTGTTTTGGCAACAGACATGGAGTAGTGGCATTGGCACTTTTGGTGATGGGGATAGAATGCAGGATGAAAAGATGATATTGGCTGCTAACTAACGACGCGATCGATGGAACATATTAACTCATGAGTGGAACAGGGGATCTAATGCCTTTTACTTCTGCATGAACGGTATGGCTATCTCGTGGACACTTTTCGATCGGGAACTTCTGGTGGATGAGAGGCATTATTCTGATTCCCATGTAGAATGATTTTCGAGAATGTTGACATCCAAGCGAATATCTTCAGTTAACAGTAAATAAAAATATTTTTGATGCTTATCTAATTTGCCGCAGATGGGGTTGCACTACTAGTTCTGAATGTAGAATTATTGATATCACTACAGGCACATCACCACTGGAATAATGATCCATGTAGATTCCTCACACTGAAAAGATAAAAAATACTCTGCCTTGTTGAGACATACAAGATGTCAATCGAGATATTTGATACCCCAAAGACTCCAACAAAATTAACTTGTGAGCTGATCTTGCTCAATAGAATCCATCGATCACACAACCCAGCAGGTTTCTCCATGTTTCGATGCAGCGCTCCTTCCACCTGGAGATGGTACCCTTTTTTAAATTAAGAAAATTCTCGCCATTTCATACTTTACATGAAATGTCAAGTTCCAAGCCTGGAGAACCATTAGGGATCAGACAACTGATCCCTAGTGTTCCATCAGACCGGCCCAACCCCGTTGGATTAAGTAAGCCGATGAAATCAATGGCACTAGGGATCATTTTGGTACTCCAGGCTTGGAACCCCGTTGGAATTTGATAGCTCAGCAACACAAATTTCACTGAATAGAATTCATTTTTTGGTGCAGTTAGTATGGATGGGACCTACCTCATTAAATACTAATCCACTGTAATTCTTGGATCCCCTTGGTTTTAGGAAGCAAATTTTACTCGGGAGACCCAACATTCCATTACTGAGCCAACGTGCCTAAGCAATCGTCGCCCAAACAGAAAAACAGAGACTTTCGCCTGTGCTCATGGCAGAGGTGGGAGCATAGGATTCACACCGAAGCCTTCAGGAAGGGAATCAGCGTTAGGGGCGTTGACTTTGGTGTGGCCGCCAAGCCGGCCTGGAGTTTCCCCCGGATCCATGCCCACCCGCCAGATCCGTCTAACCAGCACCGGGTAGGTATTGGAACTAGTATGAACCGGAGCAGATCGAGTTGGAGATGACGCTACCGGAATTCATAGTCGGCCGTTGCCTGCCAGATTCCCACCGGCGCGCATGTCAGAGCCGACTCCGAACAATGACGGCCTCACGCACACACCTCTGGCCACCCCCACGTCGGTGAGTGGGGGCAACCTCGGCTCGCGCCCACCGCCGCTCAAGGCCGCCAGGCCAGCGCCCGAGCCAACACATCTGGAGGGGAACCGATCTGGGGTGGGGGCCCAGATCCGTCGCCGCCAGCCGCCATGGCCGGCCCCACGCTGCCCCGCATCCGTGGAGGCACAACCGTCGCCAGAATCCGATCGGGCCGCTGCCCCATCGCGCACACTCCGCCTCCATGCCGAGCGACCAGGTTCGCCATCACATTTCGGCCAGAGGATCCCCTGGTAAGCAGATATTTTTTGATGAGTGGTTCCATCATACACCAAACTTGATTCTCAATAAATGGGGGAAAACCCATGTGCATCATCTGTCAATTCTAGAAATTGAACTTGGATCGTTAGACTGCACAATCGCATGCCCAACCACTGAGCCAAGGCTCTCTTTGCACTCAATTTTGCTTCATTCAACTCGAGAATTTGCTTCCATAGTGACCTAGTGTTCTTCGGATGGTACTATTATATTACTCGTTAATATTGTTGTGCTTCATCCGTTCATATATAACATCTTCCAAACAAAATGGACATAGTGTATTACAAAGCTTCACATATATTACATGACATGTTTCATTCATGCTACAAATTTGCTTCCATCCACTAGCCAATATGTAAAACAAAATTATGGCAACATTATTTTCAATTCCGCCTGTCACAAAATATCTCTACATTAGAAGCATACTTATTCTGAGTTTACAAATTTATATGCTTGTGAAAATACATATGTACTTTAGAAGCACATTTGAGAAACCAATGAAGCATTAATAAATAGGAAAGAAAAAGTCGCAAAACAAATGTCTAAATCTAGCACAACGTATGAGCAAAGAATCCCCTGCAGACCATGTGTTGGAGCACTTCGAATTTGCATATAAACCTACACCAACCAATTGGATGGATAGATGTACAATTGGAGCAGCTGGCAACTTGTTGTATCCGCCGGGGAGGGCCACTGAAACTTGGAGAAGCAGGACCTGGCGATTGCCGCCGCAGGTGGTGGGGCGCTGGAGGATCAGGGCAGCGCAAGTGAAGAAGGGTGTCGTCAGGACAGAGAGAATATAAATGAAAACCACGTTATTTGAGGAGCAATTTCAGGAGATTAGAAGCTAACCAACAGGGCCATTGTATGGGGTACCAGATGGACGGCGCGGAAGACGTCTGACCAAAAGAAAAATATCAGACTGCTTTTCTTAGGGGCAAATATCAGACTACTGTTTTTTTTTAGTAAAGGGTTTCTCGATGTTAAAGGGGACACCTTTAATTTAATTTCGACTATGAAGTGCAATGGGCTGCTTTGTGTTTCAGCAAGCTACCTCATTGGGTTTTTTTTTACGCAAATTGGTAAAGCAGAAAAGTATTGCAGGCTCTACTGGGCTCTCAATAATTCGGCTAGGCATATGAGAAAGATGTACCTCCATGTGTAGCATAACCTTTTGCCTCTTCCTTTTTATCTCTTTGCTTTTCTATTTCCGTTTCCTTTTTGTTTTTTATTTTCTTCCTATGTTTTGTTCCTTTTTCGTTTTCCATGTATTTTTTTGCTAAAATATATGTAAACCATTTATGACAAATAGATTATAGTGTTTTAACAAATGAAATTTTCTATACGTGAATATTTTTCCCAATACAGGTTGAAAATTTTCTAAATACAGCCTGATTTATTTCCAATAATGCTAAATATTTTTACTACACATTGAACGTTTCTCATAAAAAAACTTTGAATATTTTTAATACATGAGAAACACTTTTCAAATAATGTTGAACAATTGAATGCATAGTGAATATTTTCTTAAATACTCCTACATGGTTAAAACTTTATTTATGGACAATTTTTATAAATATGTGAACATTTTTTATAATCACTTAACCTATGAAGTTTTTTGAAATACGCATTGAACTGTTCTGAAACACGCATAAAAATATGAGAATCTATTATATTATTAAGACGATAGAAAACTAATGGTCACGATTCATCACTCTAGAGTAATGATATTTGAACGGTCTAGATTCATGCGCATATATGCTGCAACCCACGCATAAGAAATAAGTACATCGCGTGTACGTGTACCAAGGCAAAAGACAATGTGACTTTCGGGAAAACACGTAAATATACAAAAATAGAGATACACAAGGAGACACACCATTAGTTGCCCGGTTGATTCCATGGCCTGATTAGATTTCCAGTAAGCATATGCATGCATCCTCAAGAGGAGAAGTACATATAGGCGTCATTCATAGTTAACCCGAACTTCGCAAAGCTCGACTAATAATATAAAACAGAAAAAAGTTAAAGTAATTAGTACAAAAAAAGACAGCCAACAACGTCATAAACACAACGGACTCTTGTGTTCAATCTCGAAGAAACCTGCATGCCCCACGGCCAGCGGTCGCGCCATGTTTTTAAAGCAACCTGCACATGCCTCAACCTCAACAATAGCTTCACCTAAAAATATGTGTCAACCAAAAAAAGAAGTTTGCGACACAAGATCAACATTATTAATTAGTTTGCGACACAGGATCAATAGAATAACCCTTAATTAGTCTGTGGTGCATATGTGCAAGTTAGCGAATGCATGTGTGATAACTCCCAACTCGAGAGAATTTTAGACCAGCCCTACGCCCTCCATAGCAACACAGGGAAGCCCGCCAATCATACGGACCGAAATTGTTGGCTTTGTATTTCACGCATTTTTAGAGCTCATTTGTTGCATTTATCTTCATAATGTCCCATTGAACCAAATATGTGTCCAATATGCATGATTACTGGGTTTTGCACATTTCATTGTGAGCATTGCATATTTAATGTTTTATAGTTTTTACTAGTTTTATTTGTTTCTCGTGTCTAACGGGTGTTTTGGAGCAGTCTAGGACCAAGCATGATGAAAGGTTCAAAGTTGGGTTCAATATCGAGGATTTCCAATACCAAACTTAGGCCTTTCGGAGGTCAAAAAATTATTATTTTTTTCAAACTGCTCCAGATCAAGATCTAACATCGACGAGACGTCAGCGTTGCTCTTGCAAATTCAACAAGCCCAAAAACGTCAAAATCGGAGTTTGTATAAGGAAATGGCGGCCACTTTACCGAAGGAGGGTAAAATGCTAGACGACCAACCATATGACTGCACGCGACCATATGCACGCTTGTATGACAATTTTCCCTTTCAAATTGGATTCTTCACCGAATTCGTCCCCATTTATTGCCACATGGTCATTGGATAATAATGAAGGGTTTGGAAGAGGATAATGCTCATCTTGAGCCCTTGGATGACAATGTAAACAGAGGAGAAACTGAGAGGCCTTTATATAAGCACCTCCAATCCTAGGCGCCTCAACATCTCCATCATTCATCTACACATAGCCGTCATCCATCTTCATTGCTACTTGATAAGTCTCAAATGAATCTATAATTTTTTTATTGTCTCGTGCTATTATAGATACATCTCAAATGTATCTACATTTTTTGATTGTCTCAAAGGTATCATTCTTATATAATTTTTATATTATTTTATATTATTTTTTTGGACTAATCTATTAATTTAGTTTCAAATGCGAGTTCACGTTTTCTGCTTGTTTGTGGTTCACAGGAAATCAGTATCTATGGAGGTCAAAATATGTTGTCGACTTAAAATAGTTTTTTTGGGAGACAAGAAACACAGGAAGCTTCAGGAGAGATCGAGACGAGCCACGAGGGGCCCACAAAGACAGGTGGCACAACTAGGGATGGGCACGCCCTTGAGCTTGTGGGGCCCCTACTTGCCGCCTTGACCTGATTCCACGGCCATAATTCCCTATAAATACCGAAACCTATTTTATTGTTATTTGATCTTCTAGGGTTTGAGGAGAGGGCCCCGATCTACACTTTCACCAAGAGAAATTTGATTTCCCCCACTAATACCTTGCGGATCTTGTTACTCCTGGGTGTATGGACAACCTAGACAAAAGAGGTCACCTCGGAGTCACATTCCATTGTGGTGAAGCTTCATGGTGGTGTTGGGAGCCTCCAATTAAGTTGTGAAGAGAGCCCCAACCTTGTTTGTAAGGTTTGATTGCCGCCTTCAAGGGCACCACTAGTGGATTCACGGCATCTTGCATTGTGCCAGGGCGTGAGGAGAATACGGTGACTCTAGTGGCTTCTTGGGGAGCATTGTGTCTTCACGCCGCTCCAACGGAGATGTACCTCCCCCAAAGGAAGGAACTTCGATAAAACATCCTTGTCTTCATCGTCTCCACTTGCGGTTACTTCTTACCTTTACTTTGTGCAAGCTTATATTGTGTTTGCATCTTGTTCTTTCTTGTGAGCTTGTTATTGTGCTTGTCATATAGGTTGTTCACCTAGTTGCATATCTAGACAACCTATTTTATTGTCAAGCCTAATTTGATTAGAAGAGCTAAAAAATGGTAGTTGTCTATTCACCCCCTACTAGTCAACCATATCGATCCTTTCACTAGGTTGTGCTCAGCGGAGCAGTTCCTATAGATTTTTAGTGGTTAAATCTGAGGTACGTGATATGCATGTTGATACTAGTACTCCCTCATCCCAAAATTCTTGTCTTAGATTAGTCTAGATACGGATGTATCTAATACTAAAACGTGAGTTGATACATATGTATTTAGAAAAATCTAAGACAAGAATTTTGGGACGGAGGGAGTATAATGGAATCTCATGATGCAACATTTTCTAAGAATATATTTCCTATGGAAGATATGCATATCCTACTAGTATTTCTACTGAGATATTTCCTGAATCTAGTGCAGCTGTATAGTATTTCAAAAAACCACATGAGAAAGTCCTTGAGAAGGATAACAATGAAGCACCTGTGAGGGGTAAGAGACTTAGGATTGCAAAATCCATTGGTAACGCTTTTATTGTATACCTCGTGAATGATACTCCCACGTCTATTGAAGAGGCATATGCATCTCCAGATGTAGATGATTGGAAAAGAAGCTATTCATAATGGGATAGACTCAGTTCTTTCTAGTGGGATATTAGAGCTACCTGATCAACCCTATGGTTGTAAACCTGTATGTTGTACTGAGTCTAAAAAATAAGCTTCAACTAGCTGGTGCTATTGGAAAGTACAAGACATGGCCTGTGGCCAAGGGCTACAATCATAAAGAAGGGGAAGACTACTTTGACACCTATCCACTAGTCGCTAGATTGACCACCATTAGATTACTATTTTTCCTAGCTACCTCTTATGGTCTTATTGTTCATCGGATGGATGCGAAGACAACTTTCCTAAATGGAGAGTTGGAAAAGGAAATCTATATGGATCAGCTTGATGGGTTTGTGGTCAAGGGTGGGAGAAATGCATGCAAATTGCTAGTCTTTGTATGGCTTGAAACAAGCATCTAAGCAATGCATGAGAAGTTTGACATAACTCTACCTTCTACAGGCTTTGTCATTAATGAGGTTGATAGGTGTGTTCATTATTGCCATGGCGAGGCGAAGGTGTTATATTATGTTTGTATGTGGATGATATATTGATTTTTTGGTACAAACATTGGTGTGACCAATGAGGTCAGGCCTTCTCTATCATGAAGCTTTGATATTAAATATCAGTGAGAAGTTGATGTGATTCTAAGCATAAAGCTGACTAAAACGGGAGTGGGATTACTTCGACACAATCTCACCAAGTTGAGAAGGTCTTGAGAAGATTTGGCTTTATAGACCGGAAATCCTTCTCCAACACCTTATGATCCCATTGTGTCACTTTGAAAGAGCACGAAAGAAACGACAAATCAATTAAGATACTCTCAAATTATCATGCACGCATGTATTTAGCTAGCACAACAAGATCATATCACTTTTGTTGTAAGCACACTAAGAAGGTTCATGTCAAACTCGGGTGATGCTCATTGGCCTGCACTTGATAGGGTCTTGCCACTAGTATAGAACCGGGTTTTAGCGCCGGTTCATAAGGGCCTTTAGTGCCGGTTCCGCAACCGGCACTAAAGAGTGGGGACTAAAGGTCCCCCCTTTAGTACCGGTTCATCACAAACCGACACTAAAGTGCCACCACGTGGCACGAGCCAGGCCCGGGTGCGTATAGGACATTAGTACCGGTTGGTAACACCAACCGGCACTAAATGTTTTGGTTTATTTTTTTATTTTTCCATTAATTTTGTGTTTTCTATTTAATTCTTTTTTGTTTGCTGGTATTTTACGATACTATGTATTGTACACGTTATGCATATATATAAATAGATTTTCTCGTAGAACCGATCATATATATATATATATATATATATATATATATATATATCATTGAATGTCTCACAACCACCATTAATTATTCACACATACACATGTATATATATCTATATATATATATATATATATATATAAAATTTCTCCTACATGTTGCCTTGGTGCCTTCGGAGCACGATAATAAGTGGTTCATGGGGGCGGTAGCGGGTAATAGTATTCTCCTTTCGGATCTATGACCTGGTCGAGCAAAACTCCCGTTATTTTCTCTTGAAGTGCTAGTATGCGCTCCATTGTTAGGAGCTTCTCCCACACCTCTTTGAACTGTTAAGAAGGAGATCAATATGCACGTGTATTAGTTGTGTGATTAGATATCGATAATGATGTAAATATTGTGAATAGTGTTCTGGCAAACGTACCCATTCCTGTCTTTGAGATTTGCTCCTTTCGGACGCCATCATGCGAATGTTCTCGCAAACATAGTATGGACACAGATTATTCCCCGGAGCCTGCCTCAGGGCCTTTACAAGAATGGAATTTAATCAGATAATAATTAATCAAGCATGATAATTAATTAATGGTATTGAAACAAGAATTAAAGAGATGGTAAGCTAGCTAGTAATACTTAATTACTTACCTTGGGTCGATACCAATACAGCTTTTGTTGTCATTTTCCTGGAGTCATCTTGATGAACTTTGCCCAAGCCCTACCCACCAGCAAAGAAAATGAATAAAGGGGTTATTAAATAGTTGATATCAGGAAATGACGAACTAATTAAATAGGCCGAGATATAGTTAATAATGATTGAAATTACCTGCCGACTATTTCACGATGGCGAAGTCACTTTCTGCCTTAAGTAGTGAGTCCAGTACTTCAACTGTTCCTTTATCAACTTTAATGATTAACAAGATCCAGTGGAAACTGCATGCGCACATGTTTGCATGTCTTAATTAAGCGGGCATGTGCACAACACTAATCAACTAGCCTAAACCATATACACTTAATTATTAACATCTAGCTAGCTAGTAAGCAAAAACAGAATTTGTAGTACAAGACAGTGTGACTCACATGAAGTTGTAAGGAAGTAGTATATCTTCATTGCTATTGAGGCGCTTGAAGAACTCTAGCATGCTTTCCTCTAAACTTGCTCGACAACTTGGAATATTCCATGTGTACTCATTAACGGTATTAGGGTCAATGAACCCAATGCCATAGCGTCCAGATTTTTTCATTTCATACATCTTCATCCTGCATAATACCACAGAAAAGAATATAGTGAGGATAATTACAGGTAATGATTGATCAAAATGATCACTACAGCTAGCTTGAGACTTAAATTACAGAAAGAAATTACTTACAGACAATAGCAACTGACGAGAGATTTGTCGAGTGCGTCTTGATTGTATAACTGAAATAGTTCTGAATACTCAAAGGACAGAGCTTTTTTATGGTAGTAATGCTCCTCCTCGACATTCACCATGAGGGACTCTCAATTGGAAATCTTGGTAATGTTCATGTACCACTGATGCAATTCATACATTCTTGTTGGGAGATTCTTGACCTCCTCGGGCTTGACCAAAGGTTGGTCGCGGACATATTGCCGTTTTATTTCCTCCTCTCTAAGAGGAGACATGGGCTCGATGTCGAGGAGTTGTCCAACACTGATACTGAGCATTTTAGCATTCCTTATATGCTCCTCGATTATTACCAGATTGTTGAGCTGGGGAACGGTTTGCCCACAATAATATACGGCGCGCGTACTCTCATGTGTTGTTGGCACAACAAGCGGGGGGGGGGCGTCGATTGCGCCGCCTGTTCTCCCAGCTGGGGAACGGTTTTCCCGCATTTTTTGGCAGCTACTTGTTGGCTCTAGCTCGAGCTTGCTTCCCTCTGTAGTCGTGCTCGATGTGCCTTCCTGAGTTGGCACTCATAGTCAAAGTCAACAGGCTTGGGAGCTGGTGCTCTATCCATACGAATGAAGTGGTCAATCTTTTCCTCAGGCACTTTCTCCCTTGGCGGCGGTACCGGTTTCGGTCCAAATGGGCGTCCACTTGGGACTTCACTATGGCTTTGTTTTGCTCCTGGGTCATGTTGTAAGGCCTCTGAGGAAGAGGAGCGAGGCTGCTTGGACCATATTTATATCGCTTGCCTCCGCCTATACCTCTTGTACTACCTCGACTCGTACCGCTACGCACCATAGCTGTGGCGTGTCTCTTCTGCGATTGCTGAGGCGATGGAGACGGCTGACATGGCTGAGTTGGAGCAGGAGTCTGCTCACGCATTGGTGGACTTGGAGGAGCGGGAGTCTGCTGACACGGTGGCGGACTTCGAGGAGGAGTCGGCTCATGCGTTCATGGACTTGGAGGAGTGAGAGTCTGCAGACACGGTGGAGGACTTCGAGGAGGAGTCGGCTCATGCGTTCGTGGACTTGGAGGAGCGGGAGTCCCCTGACTCGATGGCGGACTTCGAGGAGGAGTCGGCAGACGCGGTGTCGGTGGATTTCGAAAGACGATGCAATCCTTTCTCCATAGGATGATATGATGTATGGCCTCTCCTAGTGTGTGCTCGTCGTCACCTCCAAGAATGTCAAGCTGTAGCCCCGAATATGGGCCCACCACCTCATCAACCAAGACACGAGCATAGCCTGATGGAATCGGAGTGCAATGGAAGGTTGCTTCGGGGGTAATTGTAAAAGCAACGGCGTCCGCCGCCTTCATGGATATGTTCTTTATTTTGAAGTGTAGCTCACAGTTAGTGTTCTCTATGATGTCATCCACAGGGTATGTATCGAGCAGTGTGTCGCCCGGGGCAGAACCAACGCTGCTTCTCACCATGGATGGGACGGTGCTATCCAATGTTGTACGATCATCCGCTTGCTGCTGCCGCTGCTGAGGCCCCCTTTCCTGGCTAACTGAGTCGATCTGCTGCTGCTGCTGCTGGAATTTGAGTGCCAAGTCTGCGTGCCTTGCCTCTAGGCCTTGAAGGCGTTATGCGTCCTTCTTCCTCTGCTCCTCCTCCAGCTTCCTCTTCTTCTCCTCCTCCCTCTTCTTTCTTGCACGGCTCCTGTAGTCGTCGTTCCATTCCGAAAAGCCCTCATACCAGGGAATAACGCCCTTGCCTCGTGTTCTTCGCGGGTGTTCAGGATTTCCCAGGGCGCGCGTAAGCTCGTTGTTCTCTCTGTTGGGCGTGAACACCCCCTTTCGAGCATCTTCTATTGCGTCAAGTAACTTTTCTGCGGCTCCTTTTAGACTTGCCTTCTTCGAAACCCCGCCTGTCTTCGGGTCCAACTCACCCACATGCGCATAGAACCAAGTTCTACACCCGGGGGGCCAGCTCGTAGTAACCGGAGTGACCCCTGCATCCTCCATATCTTGCTCAGACTTATCCCACTTAGGCATTGCCACCGCGTAGCCACCTGGCCCCAGCCTATGGAACTGCGTCTTTTTGCGGCATTGGCCTTGTTTTTTCTCGACCGTTCCTTAGATAATTCTGATTCCTTGAATTCCACAAAAGCGGGCCAGTGTTCTCTTTGCTTCTCCAGTGTTCCCGTGAATTCAGGAGTCTTCCTGTCTGCAGCGAGGTAGTTGGCCCATATAGTTTTCTTGTGGGTGTTGAATGCAATTGCCATCTTCTTAAGAGCAGCGTCCTTGACTTTCTACACATCTGCATCAGTGAAATAATCTGGTAGGGTGAAATGTTCCATCAGAGATTCCCAAAGATTGTCTTTTGCTCTGTCATCGACCCAAGTAACATCTGGACGTTTAGTTTTTGGCTCTTTCCATTCTTGAATGGAGATCGGGAGTTGGTCCTTCACAAGAACTCCGCACTAACGAATGAACTTGTTCGCAGTGTTCTTAGGCGAAAGGGGTTCGCCAGAAGCTTTGATGGAATTGATGTTGTACTTTACACCCTCCTTCAACTTTTTGCCCGGGCCTCGCTTTCTCCTGCTGTCTGTAGAAGCAGATTTGCTCGATCCGGAGGGCTGAAAGAAGAAAGATCGATTTGTTAATATATCTTCAAATAAAAAAATATGTGATGATCACTAGATGCCTGCTTATAAATATACCTCGCCGATAGTCTTTGTTATTTCAAGATATTGTCTATGTCATCATAATCATAGTTCATGACTTCATCAGCTCGGTCGTCCTAATCGAATATCTTATCATCACCCTCCCCGGTATTGTTCAGATATTGGGAGCCGTCATCTGCTTCATTCAGATCATCTGGCCTGGTAGGGTTGCATATGATCTCGAACATGGCCTCTTCTCCCTCTCTGCCGGTATTGTCCGCCATATCTTTTATTTAACACTAATCCAGAAGAAATATAAAACGATTTAGTATTCAAATTACAATGCATGGATGCAACCAATAAGGAAAAACTGAATCATATAGTACATAATATGCATCGTCTCGAATAATATATAATCTCGAATACATCGTCTCGAATAAAATATAATCTCAAATACATCATCTCGAATAATATATAATCTCGAATACATCACTGGCTAGGTAGCTAATAAAGATCGAATACTACAGAAGAATCTAGGCCACTAGCGGTTCCTGGGGCGCGGGCGGTGGACACCCAAAGACAAGGAACCATCATAGGATCATATCTCCGGTCATCTGCCCAAAGAACCTGCCGGGTATTGGAGAACCTGATGTCCATAGCAGCCATGTAGCGATGGACGTGCTCGTCCTCCTCCCTGACACGACGACGCACCACCTCCGGCGGGGTCGGCTCCCTCTGCACCGAATGTGGCCCACGCGAACGCCACCAAAGGAGATCAGGGTCGACGACAGGACCCGAGGCCGGGTTCCTCACCAAGCGGCGCGCCCCTCCAGGTAGCACCTCCCAGTGCCAGCCCGGCGGAGCCCATTCCCGGACATGGGTCAGCCGGACGTCATGGCGAACAGGTCGACGGCGAGGATGCGGGCCGGGCATCGTCGAGAATAAATATTATATGCCCGCAAAAAGTAACATTTTTAAATGATTGGATTGTGATAACTAAAATTTTATATGCAAATTCTAACAATTTGACATTAATCTAATTCATCTAGCTAAAACTAACTCTAAAATTTCTAACATTTCTATAAATATAACTAACATTTCTAATATTTCTATAACTAAAAAACAGAAAAATTGATAACATTTCTATAAATATTTCTATAACTAAAAAACAGAAAAATTTATAACATTTCTAATATTTCTATAACTAAAAACAGAAAAATTGCTAACATCTCTATAACAATGTGTGTGTGTGTGTGGACATGGCGGTCGGGGCAGGAGCTCACCGGCGAGGCGCGGCGACGGGGGGCGACTACGGGGACGGAGACGGGCGGTGACGACGGGGATGGGGACGGGGCGGCGACGACGGGGACGGGGACGGGCCGGGCGGGGACGACGGGAGGACGGGGCGCGGCGCGGCGACGGGGACGACGGGGACGGCGACGGCGACGGGACGGCGACGAGGGGCGGCGGCGACGGGGCAGAGAAGAAAGAAGCAGAGGGAGAGATGAGAAACTGATTTTTTTGAAGTGTTTTCTTATATAGAATAACCTTTAGCACCAGTTGAAGCCACCAACCGGTACTAAAGGTCTGTTTTGGCCAGGCCAAGCGGCGGGAAGCGCACACCCTTTAGTACCAGGTGGTGGCTCCAACCGGTACTAAAGACCCCCCTTTAGTACCGGTTTGAGCTACCACCCGGTACTAAAGGGGGTGCGCTGGCGCAGGTGCGGTGCGTCATGTTTAGTCCCACCTCGCTAGCCGAGGGGCGTCCGCACTGGTTTATAAGCCCCAGTGCGGTAGCTCTCTCGAGCTCCTATCCAAAGCAGGCCTACTGGGCCTAAATGTTCTGTGCTGCCCTGTGGGCCTACTGGGTCTTTACGGGCCTGCATCCTGGCCCAACAATAGGTTGGGTTTTTAGTCATATGCAGGCCGCCGTGGCGCAGTAGGCGGGCTTTTTTATTTTCTTTTTTTTGCTTATTATTTTGTTTTTTTTGAGTTGTTTTTTGCTGTATTTAGAGTTTCTTTGTGAATATTTTTGCTTTAGGTACAAAAAATTACAAACTTTCTATTAGTGCCGGTAGTTTACAAATTAGAATAGTTTAAATTTTGAATTATTTGAAATTTGTGTGAATCACTAATTTGTGAATAACTAACTTTGAAAATAGATTTTTTAGTGATTCTTTTTTCTTATGTTTAATATTAGTGTGTTTTATCATTATATTCAATTTGATAATTCTTAGGTTATTTAAAAAATGAAATGCCTTTGTAACGGATGAGTTTTCGTCCGAAACCCTGATACTTCGAAAGAGATTGTCCATTTTGTACACGAAGTGCATCCAGTTTTTGTGGTAACCCTCTCTACTTTTTTTGCACATGTTATGTGGGTGAAATTATGATACCATGCCAACTTTCAACCTTTTCTGAGTTCATTTGAAATGCTTTTCAATTTCAGGGTCATTTAGCTGAAAAAATCAGTAAATGCATGAAAGAATTTGTTTGCACATAAAATTTCTTCTCATTTCAAATGCCAAAACACATAACTACCCTAACTATTACAGAGATTCCCTCCTGGGTGTGAAACACAGAAGAAAGTGATGATAGTGAAGCCGATCACATCCCAGATCTTTGGGTGTGAAACTTTTTCTTCGCGTGTGTCCCTTTGCGCCGTAGCCATGGAAAATCTTCATCATTTAACTGGATGCTCGGGTCAATATTCACTGTGAATGGAGCAATTTCATCAAACTTTTCATAATCTTCTGACATGTCTGTCTTGTCATCCACTCCCACGATGTTTCTCTTCCCAGAAAGAACTATGTGGCGCTTTGGCTCATCGTATGATGCATTCGCTTCCTTATCTTTTCTTTTTCTCGGCTTGGTAGACATATCCTTCACATAGAAAACCTGTGCCACATCATTAGCTAGGACGAATGGTTCGTCTGCATACGCAAGATTGTTGAGATCCACTGTTGTCATTCCATACGTGGGTCTTCCGTTACCCCGCCTCGTGTCATATTGACCCATTTGCACCGAAACAAAGGGACCTTCAAACCACGTCCATAGTCAAGTTCCCATATCTCCTCTATGTAACCATAATATGTTTCCTTTCCCGTCTTGGTTGTTGCATCAAAGCGGACACCACTGTTTTGGTTGGTGCTCTTCTTATCTTGGGCGATCGTGTAAAATGTATTACCATTTATCTCGTACCCTTTGAAAGTCATTATATTCGAAGATGGTAACTGGGACAGCGAGTACAGGTCATCTTCAATAGAGGCGTCATGCATGGTACGTGTCTGCAACCAGCCGGCGAAACTCCTGGTTTGTTCACGTGTAATCCAGTCATCAGACCGCTCCGGGTGTTTGGAGCGTAGAAAATTCTTGTGTTCGTCCATATACGGAGCCACCAAGGCGGAATTCTGTAGAACTGTGTAGTGTGCTTCAGTGAGAGAATGTCCGTCCATACATATTTTTGATTCCCTCCTAGCGTGCCTTTTCCATCCAGTCTGCCCTTATGCCGCGATTCAGGAACACCAATCGGCTTAAGGTCAGGAATAAAGTCAATACAAAACTCAATGACCTCCTCATTTTCATGGCCCTTGGAGATGCTTCCTTCTGGCCTAGCACGGTTATGAACATATTTATTTAGGACTCCCATGAACCTCTCAAAGGGGAACATATTGTGTAGAAATACAGGACCCAAAACGTTAATCTCTTCGCATAGGTGAACTAGGACGTGCGTCATGATGTTGAAGAAGGATGGTGGGAACACCAACTCGAAACTGACAAGACATTGCACCAAATCATTCTCTAACCTTGGTATGATTTCTGGATCGATTACCTTCTGAGAGATTGCATTGAGGAATGCACATAGCTTCACAATGGCTAATCGAATGTTATCCGGTAGAAGCCCCCTCAATGCAACCAGAAGCAGATGCGTCATAATCACGTGGCAGTCATGAGACTTTAGGTTCTGGAACTTTTTCTCTGCCATGTTTATTATTCCCTTTATATTCGACGAGAAGCCAGACGATACCTTAATACTGAGCAGGCATTCAAAGAAGATTTCCTTCTCTTCTTTGGTAAGAGCGTAGCTGGCATGACCCTGATGTATGCTGTCTTTTCCATGCATACGTTGCTGGTCCTCCCGTGCCTCAGGTGTATCTTTTGTCTTCCCATACACGCCCAAGAAGCCAAGTAGGGTCACGCAAAGATTCTTTGTCACGTGCATCACGTCGATTGCAGAGCAGACCTCTAGGTCTTTCCAATAGGGCAGGTCCCAAAATATAGATTTCTTCTTCCACATGGGTGCGCGTCCGTCAGTGTCATTCGGAACAGGTTGTCCGCCAGGACCCTTTCCGAAGACTACCTTCAAATCCTTGACCATATCATGTACATCAGCACTAGTACGGTGGCGAGGATTCGTCCGGTGATCCGCCTCACCTTTGAAATACTTTCCTTTCTTTCTTACGGGATGCCTGCTCGGAAGAAATCGACGATGTCCTGGGTACACATTCCTCCTACAATTGTCCAAATATATACTGCCGGTATCATACAAACAATGCATGCATTCGCGGTATCCCTTGTTTGTCTGTCCTAAAAGGTTACTGAGAGCAGGCCAATCATTGATGGTCACGAACAGCAAGGCCTTTAGGTCAAATTCTTCCCCCATGTGCTCATCCCACGCACGTACAGTTGTTCCATTCCACAGCTGTAAGAGTTCTTCAACTAATGGCCTTAGGTACACATCAATGTCGTTGCCGGGTTTCTTAGGGCCTTGGATGAGCACTGGCATCATAATGAACTTCCGCTTCATGCACAACCAAGGAGGAAGGCTATACAAACATAGAGTCACAGGCCAGGTGCTATGGTTGCTGCTCTGCTCCCCAAAAGGATTAATGCCATCTGCGCTTAGACCAAACCATACGTTCCTTGCGTCATCTGCAAACTCCTTCCCGTACTTTCTCTCGATTTTTCTCCACTGCGACCCGTCAGCGGGTACTCTCAACTTTCCGTCTTTCTTACGGTCTTCTCTGTGCCATCGCATCGCCTTGGCATGCTCTTTGTTTTGGAACAAACGTTTCAACTGTGGTATTATAGGAGCATACCACATCACCTTGGCAGGAATCTTCTTCCTGGGGCGCTCGCCCTCGACATCACCAGGGTCATCGCGCCTGATCTTATAGCGCAATGCACCGCATACCGGGCAAGCGTTCAAATCCTCGTACTCACCGCGGTAGAGGATGCAGTCATTAGGGCATGCATGTATCTTCTGCACCTCTAACCCTAGAGGGCAGACAACCTTCTTTGCTTCGTACGTACTCTCGGGCAATTCGTTGTCCTTTGGAAGCATATTCTTTATCATTACAGCAACTTTCCAAATCCCTTGTCAGATACACCATTCTCTGCCTTCCATTGCAGCAATTCCAGTGTGGTGCCCAACTTTTTCTTGTCAGCTTCGCAATTCGGGTACAACAATTTCTTGTGATCCTCTAACATGCGCTGCAACTTCTTCTTCTCCAAATCACTTGCGCAGTTTATCTTTGCATCGGCAATGGCCCGGCCTAGATCATCGGCGAGCTCATCTGATGCCTCTTCTTCAGCTTCTTCCCGCATTGCCGGCTCAGCTTCTTCCCCCATTGTTGTATCATTGTATTCAGGAAACCCATCATGGCCAGGATAGTTGTCGTCGTCCTCTTCTTCTTCATTGTCTTCCATCATAACCCCTCTTTCTCTGTGCTTGGTCCAAACATTATAGTGGGGCATGAAACCGGACTGAAACAAGTGGACGTGAATGGTTCTTGACTTAGAGTAATTGTTATCATTCTTACAGCCAACACATGGAAAGGCATAAAACCATCCGTCCGCTTGTTTGCCTCAGCCGCAAGCAGAAAAGTTTGCACGCCATTAATGAACTCGGGAGAGCATCGGTCATCGTACATCCATTGTCGGCTCATCTTCATTACACAACACCGAAAAAACAAATTAATACAAGTCTATACATAAAGTTCATACAACACTTAAATGCAACAAACAAATAACTCTCTAGCTAAAGAATTTAAATGCATCAACAAATGCGATCAAGATCGTAACTAAGGTAACAATTGATCCAACAGCATAATGATACCAAGCCTCACTATGAATGGCATATTTTCTAATCTTTCTAATCTTCAAGCGCATTTTCTCCATCTTAATCTTGTGATCATCGACGACATCGGAAACATGCAACTCCAATTCCATCTTCTCCCCCTCAATTCTTTTCAATTTTTCTTTCAAATCCTCGTTTTGTATTTCAACTAAATTTAACCTCTCGACAATAGGGTTGGTTGGAATTTCCGGTTCACATACCTCCTACATACAAATATCTATGTCAGCTTGATGGGCATAATTTGTCAAAAACACGAAATGCAACAAATAGTTTTAAAAGAGAATATACCACATCCGAATCATAACCTGGATGAGGGCCGACGGGGACGGATATCAAAACCATGGCACTATGTATAACAAACAACGTACGGGTAAGATAATTATACGAGTAACTATATATCCAAATCACACAAACATCAATTTTTTATATAAAACATTCATGTACAAGAGGCTCACCACAAGGTGGTGCGGGCGACGGGACGGTGCGGGCAATAGACGGTGGTTACGACGGAGATTTAGAAGGCACTAAGTAAACCACACCTACATATGCAAACTAAGTGTTATTTTTGACCTCAAATTACATATAAATCAAATACTAGCACATATATATAATTCCTCCCAAATTACTAAACTCACAAATCAATCACTATATAAAGCATTGCAAGAGCTAATCTAGCAATGAGAGGTGAAAGGACAAAGTTCCTAACCTTTGTGATCATTTGAATGGATGGGGGCCTTCAAATCTTGACAAATTTTGAGCAAAATGTGTGATGAGCTTGAGAGAAAGAGGGGAAGAACATAGAGGAGAGGGGAAACGGGAAGAACAGAGCGAGCTCGGGTGAACGAAGGGTGTATGTAGGATGACATTTAGTACCGGTTCGTGATACGACCCGATACTAAAGGTGCTGGAGGGGCCCCGGACTGACAACATCCTGCCACCACTCACTTTAGTACTGGTTCATGGCACGAACTGGTGCTAAAGGTTCGCCACGAACCGGTACTAATGAGAGTGGCCGGCTAGCCGTTGGAACCGGCACTAATGCACACATGAGTGCCGGCTCGAAACCAAACCGGCACTAATGTGCTTCACATTTGACCCTTTTTCTACTAGTGTGCGCTATCTAAGTGGTACAATGAGTTATGGAATTCACTATTAAGGGCATCCTGACATACTCGAATGATATAGCGATTCAAACTAGATTTCTGATGTTGATGTGCTCTATGGTACAAGTGGGTATGTTTTTACACACGGAAGTGTCGTGGTGTCATGAAGCTATTGTAAGCAGAACATTTTAACGAGGTGAAGCAGAACTTACTGCTTTAGTCACAACCACTATTGAATCATACTGGTTGTGTGAACTCTTGATGGACTTTCCTGGTTGAACAATCGGTGCCAACTATTCTTATGAATTGTGACAATCAGCAATTATCGTCAAAGTGAAGAATTCTAAGAATAATGTGAAGTTCTCAAGACACGTGAAGGGACGTTTGTGTTGCGGAACGCGGTAATTTCAAAAAAAAAATCATATGCACACACAAGATTTAGGTGATGTATAGCAACGAGAGGGGAAGAGTATGTCTACGTACCCTCGTAGACCGAAAACGAAAGTGTTATGATAACGCAGTTGATGTAGTCGTACGTCTTCACGATCCGACCGATCTCAGCACTGAACGTACGGCACCTCCATGTTTAGCACACGTTCAGCTCGATGATGTTCCTCGTGCTCTTGATCCAGTTGAGGCCGAGGGATAGTTTCGTCAGCACAACAGCGTGATGACGGTGATGATGAAGTTATCGGTGCAGGGCTTCGCCTAAGCACTACGACGATATGACCGAGGTGGAATCTGGTGGAGGGGGCACCGCACACGGCTAAGACAACTGTCAACTTGTATGTTCTAGGGTTCCCCCTACCCCCATATATAAAGGAGCAAGGGGGAGGCCGGCCGGCCCTATAGGGGCGCGCCCCAAGTAGGATTCCTACTAGGAATAGGAATCCTATTCCTAGTAGGTTTTCAACAAGGAAGAGAGGGGGAAGGAAGGAGAGGGAGAGGGGGAGAAGGAAAGGGGGCGCCACCCCCCTCCCCCTTCCCTAGTCCAATTCGGACCCCACGGGGAGGGGGCACGCGGCCTGCCCTAGCCGCTCCTCTCTCTCTCTCTCCACTAAGGCCCATAAGGCCCATTAGTTCCCTCGGGGGGTTCCGGTAACCCTCCGGCACTCCGGTTTTATCCGAAACTTCTCCGGAACATTTCCGGTGTCCGAATATAGTCGTCCAGTATATCAATCTTTATGTCTCGATCATTTCGAGACTCCTCGTCATGTCCATGATCACATCCGGGACTCCGAACTACCTTCGGTACATCAAAACACATAAACTCATAATATCGATCGTCATCGAACGTTAAGCGTACGGACCCTAAGGGTTTGAGAACTATGTAGACATGACCGAGACACATCTCTGGTCAATAACCAATAGCGGAACCTGGATGCTCACATTGGCTCCTACATATTCTACAAAGATCTTTATCGGTCAAACCGCATAACAACATATGTTGTTCTCTTTGTCACCGGTATGTTACTTGCCAGAGATTCGATCGTCGGTATCTCAATATCTAGTTCAATCTCGTTACCGGAAAGTCTCTTTACTCGCTCCGTAATAAAACATCCCACAACTAACTCAATAGTTACATTGCTTGCAAGGCTTATAGTGATGTGCATTACCGAGAGGGCTCAGAGATACCTCTCCGACAATTAGAGTGACAAATCCTAATCTCGATCTATGCCAACTCAACAAACACCATCGGAGACACATGTAGAGCATCTTTATAGCCACCCAGTTACGTTGTGACATTTGATAGCACACTAAGTGTTCCTCCAGTATTCGGGAGTTGCATAATCCATAGTCATAGGAACATGTATAAGTCATGAAGAAAGCAATAGCAATAAACTAAACGATCATAGTGCTGAGCTAACGGATGGGTCAAGTCAATCACATCATTCTCTAATGATGTGATCCCGTTAATCAAATGAAAATTCATGCCTATGGTCAGGAAACATAACCATCATTGATTCAACGAGCTAGTCAAGTAGAGGCATACTAGTGACACTCAGTTTGTCTATGTATTCACACATGTACTAAGTTTCCGGTTAATACAATTCTAGCATGAATAATAAACATTTATCATGATATAAGGAAATATAAATAACAACTTTATTATTGCCTCTAGGGCATATTTCCTTCAGTCTCCCACTTGCACTAGAGCCAATAATCTAGATTACATAGTAATGATTCTAACACCCATGGAGTCTTGGTGTTGATCATGTTTTCCTCATGAGAGAGGCTTAGTCAATGGGTCTGCAACATTTAGATCCGTATGTATCTTCCAAATCTATATGTCTCCCTCCTTGACTTGATCACGGATGGAATTGAAGCGTCTTTTGATGTGCTTGGTTCTCTTGTGAAATCTGGATTCCTTTGCCAAGGCAATTGCACCAGTATTGTCACAAAAGATTTTCATTGGGCCCGATGCACTAGGTATGACACTGATAACCCACAAGTATAGGGGATCGCAACAGTTTTTGATAAGTACGAGTGTCGAACCCAACGAGGAGCTAAAGGTAGAACAAATATCCCCTCAAGTTCTATCGACCACCGATACAACTCTACACATGCTTGACGTTCGCTTTACCTAGAACAAGTATGAAACTAGAAGTACTTTGTAGGTGTTGTTGGATAGGTTTTCAAGATAATAAAGAGCACGTTAATAAAAAGTAGTGGTTGTTTAGGTAAAGACACAACTAAGTTAGTTTTAGTAAAGATCTTTTTGTTACGAGAAAGTTATTTGTCCCTAAGCAATCGATAACTAGACCGGTAATCATTCTTGCAATTTTATATGAGGGAGAGGCATAAGCTAACATACTTTCTCTACTTGGATCATATGCACTTATGATTGGAACTCTAGCAAGCATCCGCAACTACTAAAGATCATTAAGGTAAAACCCAACCATAGCATTAAAGCATCAAGTCCTCTTTATCCCATACACAACAACCCCCTTACTCGGGTTTTTGTTTCAGTCACTCACGCAACCCACTATAAGCGAATCATGAACGTATTGCAACACCCTATAGCGGGGATCCCTCACGCTTGCGCGACACGGAGAGCACCAATAATAAAACATGCAACTCAAACCAATCTTGATCATCAAATAACCCATAGGACAAAACAGATCTACTCAAACATCATAGGATAGCCATACATCATTGGGAAATAATATATAGCATTGAGCACCATGTTTAAGTAGAGATTACAGCGGGTAAGAGAGAGGTTACACGCTGCATAGAGGGGGGAAGAGTTGGTGATGATGGTGGTGAAGTTGTTGGTAAAGATTGCGGTGATGATGATGGCCCCCGGTGGCACTTCGGTGCCACCGGAAGCGAGGGGGAGAGAGCCCCCCCCCCTTCTTCTTCTTCCTTGACCTCCTCCCTAGATGGGAGAAGGGTTTTCCCTTTGTTCCATGGCCTCCATGGCACGAGAGGGGCGAGAGCCCCTCCGAGATTGGATCTGTCTCTCTGCCTCTCTTTGTTTCTGCGTTATTAGATTCTACCCTTTCACCGTTTCTTATATTTCCGGAGATCCGTAACTCCGACTGGGTTGACATTTTAACACGATCTCTATCCAGATATTAGCTTTCTTGCGGCGAAAGAAGGGACCAACCGCCTTAAGGGGTGGCCACGAGGGTCAGGGGCGCGCCCAGGGGGGTGGGGCGCGCCCCCCTGCCTCGTGCCTCCCTCGGGCACCGTCTCGCGTGGATTTTTCTTCCCAAAAATCATATATATTCCAAAAAAATCTACGTCGGTTTTTATCCCGTTTGGACTCCGTTTGATATGGATATTTGCCGAAACAAAAAACATGCAACAAACAGGAACTGGCACTGGGCACTGGATCAATATGTTAGTCCCAAAAATAGTATAAAAAGTTGCCAAAAGTATATGAAAGTTGTAGAATATTGGCATGGAACAATCAAAAATTATAGATACGACGGAGACATGTCAGCATCCCCAAGCTTAATTCCTGCTCGTCCTCGAGTAGGTAAATGATAAAAAGATAATTTTTGATGTGGAATGCTACCTAGCATAATCTTGATCACATATCTAATCATGGCATGAATATTAAGACACAAGTGATTCAAAGCAATAGTCTATCATTTGACATAAAAACAATAATACTTCAAGCCCACTAATAAAGCAATCATGTATTTTCAAAATAACAAGGCCAAAGAAAGTTATCCCTACAAAATCATATAGTCTGGCTATGCTCCATCTTCACCACACAAAATATTCAAATCATGCACAACCCCGATGACAAGCCAAGCAATTGTTTCATAATTTTGATGTTCTCAAACCTTTTCAACTTTCACGCAATACATGAGCGTGAGCCATGGATATAGTACTATAGGTGGAATAGAATGGTGGTTGTGGAGAAGACAAAAAGGAGAAGATAGTCTCACATCAACTAGGCGTATCAACGGGCTATGGAGATGCCCATCAATAGATATCAATGTGAGTGAGTAGGGATTGCCATGCAACGGATGCACCAGAGCTATAAGTATATAAAAGCTCAAACTGAAACTAAGTGGGTGTGCATCCAACTTGCTTGCTCATGAAGACCTAGGGCATTTGAGGAAGCCCATCGTTGGAATATACAAGCCAAGTTCTATAATGAAAATTCCCACTAGTATATGAAAGTGATAACTCAAGAGACTCTCTATATTAAGAACATGGTGCTACTTTGAAGCACAAGTGTGGTAAAAGGATAGTAACATTGGCCTTTCTCTTTTTTATTTTCTTTTTGTGGGCTTCTTTGGCCCCCTTTTTTATTTAGGCTTCTTTGGCCTCTCCCTTCTTCTTTTTTTGGGGACAATGCTCTAATAATGATGATCATCACACTTTTATTTACTTACAACTCGATATTACAACTTGATACTAGAACAAAGATATGACTCTATATGAATGCCTCCGGCGGTGTACCGGGATGTGCAATGATCTAGCGTAGCCATGACATCAAAAAAAGGACAAGCCATGAAAACATCATGCTAGCTATCTTACGATCATGCAAAGCAATATGACAATAAATGCTCAAGTCATGTATATGATGATGATGGAAGTTGCATGGCAATATATCTCGGAATAGCTATGGACATGCCATGATAGGTAGGTATGGTGGCTGTTTTGAGGAAGGTATGTGGTGGGTTTATAGTACCGGCGAAAGTTGCGCGATACTAGAGAGGCTAGCAATGATGGAAGGGTGAGAGTGCGTATAATCCATGGACTCAACATTAGTCATAAAGAACTCACATACTTATTGCAAAAGTTTATTAGCCCTCGAAGCAAAGTACTACTACACATGCCGCTAGGGGGATAGATTGGTAGGAAAAAACCATCGCTCGTCCCCAACCGCCACTCATAAGGAAAACAATCAATAAATAAATCATGCTCCGACTTCGTTACATAACGGTTCACCATACGTGCATGCTACGGGAATCAAAAACCTCAACACAAGTATTTCTACTAATCCACAACTACCCACTAGCATGACTCTAATATCACCATCTTTATATCGCAAAACTATTGCAAGGAATCAAACATATCATATTCACTGATCTACAAGTTTTATGTAGGATTTTATGACTAACCATGTGAATGACCAGTTCCTGTCATCTCTCTAAATAGATATAAGTGAAGCAAGAGAGTTTAATTCTTTCTACAAAAGATATGCCCACGCTCTAACAAATATAAGTGAAGCAAAAGAGCATTCTACAAATGGCGGTTTTCTATGTAAAGAGAAACAGACAATCCAAACTTCAAATGATATAATGAAAAACTTTATCAAGGTATGTGCTTTGTGAAAGTCTAATTAAGTGTCTTGATATATCTCTATAGATCTTGATGCCCAATATATAAGTAGCTTCACCGAGGTCTTTCATTGAAAAATTCTTATTCAAGTATCCTTTTATGCTATTCAGAAATTCAGTATCATTTCCGATTAACAATTTGTTATCCACATATAATATCAGAAATGCTACAGAGCTCCCACTCACTTTCTTGTAAATACAAGCTTCTCCAAAAGTCTGTATAAAACCATATGCTTTGATCACACTATCAAAGCATATATTCCAACTCCGAGATGCTTGCACCAGCCCATAAATGGATCACTGGAGCTTACACACTTTGTTAGCACCTTTTGGATCAACAAAACCTTCTGGTTGCATCATATACAACTCTTCTTTAAGATATCCATTAAGGAATGTAGTTTTGACATCCATTTGCCAAATTTCATAATCATAAAATGCGACAATCGCTAACATGATTCAGACGGACTTAAGCATCGCTACGGGTGAGAAGGTCTCATCGTAGTCAACTCCTTCAACTTGTCGAAAACCTTTCGCAACAAGTCGAGCTTTGTAGACAGTAACATTACAGTCAGCGTCAATCTTCTTCTTGAAGATCCATCTATGCTCTATGGCTTGCCGATCATCGGGCAAGTCAACCAAAGTCCACACTTTGTTCTCATACATGGATCCCATCACAGATTTCATGGCCTCAAGCCATTTTGCGGAATCTGGGCTCATCATCACTTTCTCATAGTTCGTAGGTTCGTCATGGTCAAGTAACATGACTTCCAGAACAGGATTACCGTACCACTCTGGTGCGGATCTTACTCTGGTTGAGCTACGAGGTTCGGTAGTAACTTGATCAGAAGTTTCATGATCATCATCTTTAGCTTCCTCACTTACTGGTGTAGGAATCGCTGGAACTGATGTCTGTGATGAACTACTTTCCAATAAGGGAGCAGGTACAGTCCCCTCATCAAGTTCTAATTTCCTCCCACTCACTTCTTTCGAGAGAAACTCCTTCTCTAGAAAGGATCCATTCTTAGCAATGATTATCTTGCCTTCGGACCTATGATAGAAAGTGTACCCAAAAGTCTCCTTTGGGTATCCTATGAAGACACATTTCTCCGATTTGGGTTCGAGCTTATCAGGTTGAAGCTTTTTCACATAAGCATGCCAGCCCCAAACTTTAAGAAATGACAACTTGGGTTTCTTTGCAAACCACAATTCATATGGTGTCGTCTCAATGGATTTCGATGGTGCCCTATTTAACGTGAATGCGGCCGTATCTAAAGCATAACCCCAAAATGATAGTGGTAAATCCATAAGAGACATCATATATCACACCATATCTAATAAAGTGCGGTTACGACGTTCAGACACACCATTACGTTCTAGTGTTCCGGGTGGCGTGAGTTTCGAAATTATTCCGCATTGTTTCAAATGAAGACCAAACTCGTAACTCAAATATTCCCCTCCACGATCAGATCATAGAAACTTTATTTTCTTGTTACGATGATTTTCTACTTCACACTTAAATTCTTTGAACTTATCAAATGTTTCAGACTTATGTTTCATCAAGTAGATATACCCATATCTCCTCAAATCATCTATGAAGGTCAAAAAATAACGATACCCACCGCGAGCATCAACACTCATTGGACCACATACATCAGTATGTATTATTTCAAATAAGTCTGTTGCTCGCTCCATTGTTTCGGAGAATGGAGTCTTGGTCATCTTGCCCATGAGGCATGGTTCATAAGCATCAAGTGACTCATAATCAAGTGATTCCAAAAGTCCATCAGCATGGAGTTTTTTCATGTGCTTTACACCAATATGACCTAAACGGCAGTGCCATAAATAAGTTGCACTGTCATTATTAAACTTATATCTTTTGGGTTCAATACTATGAATATGTGTATCACTACTGTCAAGATTTAGTAAAAATAGACCACGCATCAAGGGTGCATGACCATAAAAGATATTACTCATATAAATAGTACAACCATTATTCTCTGATTTAAATGAATAACCGCCTCGCATCAAACAAGATCCAGATATAATGTTCATGGTTAACGCTGGCACCAAATAACAATTATTTAGGTCTAAAACTAATTCTGAAGGTATATGTAGAGGTAGTGTGCCGACGGCGATCACATCGACTTTGGAACCATTTCCCACGCGCATCGTCACCTCGTCCTTAGCCAATCTGTGCTTAATCCATAGCCCCTGTTTCGAGTTGCAAATATTAGCAACAGAACCAGTATCAAATACCCAGGCTCTACTGTGAGCATTAGTAAGGTACATATCAATAACATGTATATCAAATTTACCTTTCACTTTGCCATCCTTCTTATCCGCCAAATACTTGGGGCAGTTCCGCTTCCAGTGACCAGTCCCTTTGCAGTAGAAGCACTCAGTCTCAGGCTTAGGTCCAGACTTGGGCTTCTTCACTTGAGCAGCAACTTGCTTGCTATTCTTCTTGAAGTACCCCTTCTTCCCTTTGCCCTTCTTCTTGAAACCGGTGGTCTTGTTGACCATCAACACTTGATGCTCCTTCTTGATTTCTACCTCCGCGGCCTTTAGCATTGCGAAGAGCTCGGGAATTGTCTTATCCATCCCTTGCATATTATAGTTCATCAAGAAGCTCTTGTAGCTTGGTGGGAGTGATTGAAGAACTTTGTCAATGACACTATCATTAGGAAGATTAACTCCCAGCTGAGTCAAGTGGTTGTGGTACCCAGACATTCTGAGTATATGTTCACTGACGGAACTATTCTCCTCCATTTTGCAGCTGTAGAACTTATTGGAGACTTCATATCTCTCAATCTGGGCATTTGCTTGAAATATTAACTTCAACTCCTAGAACATCTCATATGCTCCATGATGTTCAAAACATCGTTGAATTCCCGGTTCTAAGCCGTAAAGCATGGCACACTGAACTATCGAGTAGTCATCAGCTTTGCTTTGTCAGACGTTCTTAACGTCTTCATCAGCATCTGCAGCAGGTTTGTCACCTAGCGGTGCTTTCAGGACGTAATTCTTTTGTGCAGCAATGAGGATAATCCTCAAGTTACGGACCCAGTCCGTGTAGTTGCTACCATCATCTTTCAACTTAACTTTCTCTAGGAACACATTAAAATTCAACGGGACAACAGCGCGGGCCATTTATCTACAACAACATAGACATGCAAAATACTATCAGATACTAAGTTCATGATAAATTAAAGTTCAATTAATCATATTATTTAACAACTCCCACTTAGATAGACATCACTCTAATCATCTAAGTGATCACGTGATCTATATCAACTAAACCATGTCCGATCATCACGTGAGATGTAGTAGTTTTCAATGGTGAACATCACTATGTTGATCATATCTACTGTATGATTCACGCTCGACCTTTCGGTCTCAGTGTTCCGAGGCCATATATGCATATGCTAGGCTCGTCAAGTTTAACCCGAGTATTCTGCTTGTGCAAAACTGGCTTGCACCTGTTGTATGTGAACGTAGAGCTTATCACACCCGATCATCACGTGGTGTCTCGGCACGACGAATTGTAGCAACGGTGCATACTCAGGGAGAACACTTATACCTTGAAATTTAGTGAGAGATCATCTTATAATGCTACCGCCGAACTAAGCAAAATAAGATGCATAAAGGATAAACATCACATGCAATCAAATATAAGTGATATGATATGGCTATCATCATCTTGTGCCTTTGATCTTCATCTCCAAAGCACCGTCATGATCACCATTATCACCGGCTTGACACCTTGATCTCCATTGTAGCATCGTTGTCGTCTCGCCAACTATTGCTTCTACGACTATCGCTACCGCTTAGTGATAAAGTAAAGTAATTACATGGCGGTTGCATTTCATACAATAAAGCGACAACCATATGGCTCCTGTCAGTTGACGATAATTGTGTTACAAAACATGATCATCTCATACAACAATTTATATAATCATGTCTTGACCATATCACATCACAACATGCCATGCAAAAATAAGTTAGACGTCCTCTACTTTGTTGTTGCAAGTTTTACGTGGCTACTACGGGCTTAGCAAGAACCGTTCTTACCTACACATCAAAAACCACAATGCGGTATGGTGATTACTTTTTGATCTTCAGAAAGAACCCTGTTCATTGGATCCGATTCAACTAAAGTTGGAGAAATAGACACCCACTAGCCACCTGTGTGTGAAGCACGTCGGTAGAACCAGTCTCGCATAAGCGTACGCGTAATGTCGGTCTGAGACGCTTCATCCAACAATACCGCTGAATCAAGAATCAACTAGTGATGGCAAGCAATATGTATATACCCACGCCCACAACTCCTTTGTGTTCTACTCGTGCATATAACATCTACGCATAGACCTGGCTCGGATGCCACTGTTGGGGAACGCGGTAATTTCAAAAAAAATCCTACGCACACGCAAGATCCATCTAGGTGATGTATAGCAACAAGAGGGGAAGAGTATGTCTACGTACCCTCGTAGACTGAAAACGGAAGCATTATGACAACGCGGTTGATGTAGTCATACATCTTCACGATCCGACCGATCTCAGCACCAAATGTGCGGCACCTCCGTGTTCAACACAAGTTCATCTCGATGACGTCCCTCGTACTCTTGATCCAGTTGAGGCCGAGGGAGAGTTTTGTCAGCACGACGGCGTGATGACGGTGATGATGAAGTTACCGGTGCAGGGCTTCGCCTAAGCACTACGACGATATGACCGAGGTGGAATATGGTGGAGGGGGGCACCGCACACGGCAAAGACAACTGTCAACTTGTGTGTTCTAGGGTGCCCCTACCCCCGTATATAAAGGAGCAAGGGGGAGGCCGGCCGGCCCTATAGGGGCGCGCCCCAAGTAGGATTCCTACTAGGAATAGGAATCCTATTCCTAGTAGGTTTTCAACAAGGAAGAGAGGGGGAAGGAAGGAGAGGGAGAGGGGGAGAAGGAAAGGCGGGCGCCGCCCCCTCCCCCTTCCCGAGTCCAATTCAGACCCAACGGGGAGGGGGCGCGCGGCCTGCCCTAGCCGCCCCTCTCTCTCTCCACTAAGGCCCATGAGGCCCATTAGTTCCCCCGGGGGGTTCCGGTAACCCTCCGGCGCTCTAGTTTTATCTGAAACTTCTCTGGAACATTTTTGGTGTCCGAATATAGTCGTCCAATATATCAATCTTTATGTCTCGACCATTTCGAGACTCCTCGTCATGTCCGTGATCACATCCGGGACTCCGAACTACCTTCGGTACATCAAAACACATAAACTCATAATACCGATCGTCATCGAACGTTAAGCGTGCGGACCCTACGGGTTCGAGAACTATGTAGACATGACCGAGACACATCTCTGGTCAATAACCAATAGCGGAACCTGGATGCTTATATTGGCTCCTACATATTCTACGAAGATCTTTATCGGTCAAAGCGCATAACAACATACGTTGTTCCCTTTGTCATTGCTATGTTACTTGCCCGAGATTCGATCATCGGTATCTCAATACCTAGTTCAATCTCGTTACCGGCAAGTCTCTTTACTCATTCCGTAATCCAACATCCCGCAACTAACTCATTAGTTACATTGCTTGCAAGGCTTATAGTGATGTGCATTACCGAGAGGGCCCAGAGATACCTCTCCGACAATCGGAGTGACAAATCCTAATCTTGATCTATGCCAACTCAACAAACACCATCGGAGACACCTGTAGAGCATCTTTATAGTCACCCAGTTACGTTGTGACGTTTGATAGCACACTAAGTGTTCCTCCGGTATTTGGGAGTTGCGTAATCTCATAGTCATAGGAACATGTATAAGTCATGAAGAAAGCAATAGCAATAAACTAAACGATCATAGTGCTTAGCTAACGGATGGGTCAAGTCAATCACATCATTATCTAATGATGTGACCCCGTTAATCAAATGACAACTCATGTCTATGGTTAGGAAACTTAACCATCTTTGATTAACAAGCTAGTCAAGTAGAGACATATTAGTGACACCCAATTTGTCTATGTATTCACACATGTACTAAGTTTCTGGTTAATACAATTCTAGCATGAATAAAAAACATTTATCATGATATAAGGAAATATAAATAACAACTTTATTATTGCCTTTAGGGCATATTTATTCAGTTTGAGGTTTGTCGGAAAATTGAGCAACTCTGTAACAATAATTGTTACATATGTTTAAATAGCTAAAAACCTGGCAGGTCCCTTTATAAAGAAACTATCACGAAATGTGATAGATACTGCATCGAGGAGATGAGTATGAGACATATATGAACCCAACCATTTTATTGAAGATATTGTGAATTAGGACCTGGGAAGAACAAGCCGTCGGTTAATATAAGAGAGTAACCTATAACCCTCTCTAGGTGAAGATGCAAAACATTCAGAACTATAAGAGAACTGTAAGGCAGGATGACAAGAATGCCTTAATTTCTTTCTATTGACTATGTAGCAAAGAAGTTGTCGTACAGAGCAATTTTGAAAGAACACACTTATATAAGCCTTGATTTTTATACGGTGTTCTCTAGTAAGCTCACAAAGAGACCAGAGAGTACGGCAATGCATTGTTTTGTATATATGTGTTGGAATGGTCTTGTAAATGCTACTCTCTTATGGAAGAGCGAGTGTGTACAACTCGTCAGCTCGCCGAGTTGTATACACCTATTTTACATCTGGTATCTGGCTGCTGTTGAATTTGACGCGGGGTTTGCCCATGCTGAAGTTGAGCACTCTGGACCTCATGTTGTACTTGATCTCCCCGTCATAGAGCAGCTTGCGGATGTAGTGCTCAAGATCTGAGCCGATGAGACGAAGCGTGTACTCTGACAGTGGAGCTCCCTGCAGTGTAACAGCAGCAGAATTGTACCCAGGTCAGCCCGACACTCCCATCAACGCGGCATGACTATGCATAGCCAGCACTTCTCGCTACGATGCTAGAGAATTCTGCTGTATGAAGCTGGTTTCTAAATTTTTGGTAAATGTAGCAGAATCAGATGAACATGAAAACGTTCGGTTTTGCCACGTGGCTAGTACTCACTACTCCCTTCATTCCTAAATATAGTGCGTATTAGTTTTCTAGGGAAATTCCATATTGTAGTGCGTAGTTTGAGCTCAATCCAATTATGAACGAAATTAGCCCTCCACCAACCCATCAACGCAGAGCCTCCCTCCCTTGTTTATTTGTTCTGGTACACATCAGATGGGACATACCCAGATGACTGGAGGGTGCCGTAGTTTCTCTCTAATTTTCTATTCTACTGGCATGAAACCTCGAACAGAACGATTGGGGCTTTCTCGTCCAAAACTTATCGCCAGCACATGTATTGGTATGTGGGCGGTTATCTATGCGCATTACATTTAGGACGAGCAGTGTGCACGAATGGGATGGCCAGTTTACCTCGTAGTGGTCGACGAGGTTCTGGAACTCCTTGTAGACCATCTGGCATGTCTCGTCGGTCCAGACGAACTCCTCGGTGGGGTCGAGCATGAGCGTGAGCTTGTCCGTCTGCGTCTGGTCGAACGCGTTGGTCTCCGGGTCGATGTACGCGGCGTAGATGCGCACGTGCCGCGTCGTGCAGCTCAGCCACTGGCTGCCGTACTCCCGCCCCATGTTCTTGCTCTCCGCCCGCGGCTGCCGCGGGAGCGACTGCGCGGGGCCCTTCGCCGCCGCCGCCGCCGCCGTCGCCTGCTCCTCCTGCAGCGGGGGCACGGTCGCCGCGGGCTCCTCCTCTTTCACCTCCTGCTGGGCTCGCACCGGGGGGAACCGGACGCTACGTGGCGCAGTTTTGGCGCCTGGGCACCGGCTCTGGAGCGCGAACTTTGCCGCCGGGGAGAGGAACGACGAGGCCGCCGCGGTCGCCATGCTCTGGTGGCCTCCGTTTTTTGCTTGGCTGGGTAGTGATCTTCTGGTTCGCGATGGCTGGCTGTGTATTTGCCGCTGCTGTGCGCGGGAGCCACACGAAGGTCGCTGTGCCTCCGTGTGACTAGTGTGGATAAGGGTTATTTTCGCCACTCGCTGCTCGCCAGAGCTCTTTTTAGCCTAGCTGCCTGCCAGAGCTATACGTCGCCTACTGCGACCTGTTACAAAGCATCGCCTCAAGGAGTCTCCTTAGTGGGCCAGCACAGTCGTACGGTTTCACTTTCTTTCTTTGGTTTGTTTCGTTGTTTTTTCTGTGTTTATCACTAGTTTCTCTGGTTTTTTAGTTCATTTTAAAATTTCTTTTCCTTCTTATTTTTTTCAACACATGTAGTTTTTCCAGTACACATTGCCCCATTTTTCATACACGTGTGGAACATTTATTTGATACACATTGAAATTTCTCAAATACATAATGTACATTTTTAAGCACATTTTTTAAGCACATGTTTGGAACATTTTTCTTGAGTATGTGTTAAATATTTTTCAAATACATGTAAATATTTTTTAATGACACGATTTTTTTTCAACAACACGAATATTGTTTTCACATTGTATAAACATTTTTCCAAACTATCACAAACATATTTTTGAATGCATTATTTTTTTTAAATATCAGTTTTTAATGATACAAAACATTATTTTTAAACTATGCGAACATACTTTTTACATTGTATAAAGAGTTCCCAACAATGCGTGAATATTTAAAAAATGACATGTACATTTTTTTAATGCTATCAACATTTTTAAAAGTTATGCAAACACCATTTTATACATTTTGTGTTTAAATAAATTAATTCTTTAAACATATATTATAGTTTCATAAAAAAATTGAAATGTAAACAGAAATAAAAAAGGATAAGAAAAGAAATAACGAACCTAACACTACTTGGATTGGCCCATCGTACGCTAGCTTGAGGCGATGCTATGCTCCAGACCGCTGAAAGTGATATATAGGAGTGCCCCGCGCTGCTGGCCGAAAAGCAAATTGCTTCCAGGGGCCTTAGGGAGAGCAACTAACCAAACGGTTACACATTTGGGGGTCTCCCGTAAGGGTCAGTTGTTTTTTGGCCTGGGTGGGCGTCAAGTGATGTGTCCAGCCGCCGTAACATGTCGCATGCTGGGCGTTTTCTTTGAATTTATGTTTTTTATTTTTCTGCAGGCATTTTTCTGGTTTTAGATGGGTTTTTCCAAGATTTTTTGGCTTTTTGGCTTTCCCTAGGATTTGAAGATTTTTTGTTTTGCAAAGCACAACTGTGTTTCTTGGAAAAAAACTAAGCTCGAGAAGCGCAAGTATACTTCGTGTGGAGGCATAGATTTGCTTCCGTGAAAAGAACAATTGTGCTTGTCGAAAAAAAAATGTCCCACAAGAAGCATATAAAAAAATGTGCTTTCATGAGAAGGATTGCTTCCGCGAGAAGCAGAATTCGGAAGAAAAAATTGCTTTCTTGAGAAGCACATTTTTTGTTTCTCGTGGAAGAGAAGATTTGCTTTCGCGAGAAGCACACTCAAAAAGGGAAAAGCACAACATGTGCTTCTCTGAAAAAAAGGAAAAAACACAACCAGTGGTTTTAAAAAAGTGAAAAATCGCAACCATGCTTTCAGAAAAAAATCATTTATTTGGTATTCATTTTTTGCACGAACCATTTTTTTTGTTTTCGTTTTTTTTTGTTTCTAATTTTGTAATGAAAAATAAAAAGTTCATCGAAACATATTAACATGAAATCTAGATCTTCGACACGAGAAATCCAATGGTTCGGTATTTAGACGCACTGTTCAAGAGATAAAATATTTTTGATAAACAAATTTACAAAAAAAAGAGAAAACTACCCAGTTGCAACAAGTGGCGCACATGCATTGTGCCACTTGTCAATGCCTGGAAGGTGAGGAGTAGGGGGCTGCAAACATGTCGAGTACGAGCGAATTGGAGTGGGCTCAACTCAACTTATGCTACAATCCAAGCAAGCTCAACCGAGGGAAGCTCAAGATAGAGCGGTAGAAAATGATTGGTGCTCAGCTTGTACTTATCTTAAATTGATCTTGAGCTAAATAATATTATTATTTTAGGGTATTTAACATTTGTGTCCCTAACTCGATCCACTATTTAAATTTACCTCTAATTTTGAAGAATGCTTAAATTTACCACTCTGTTGTTAGGTGGCCTTACAAAAATGCCCTTCCGGACTGTTTTCGTCCGGTTCAAAGGCCGTTGACTGTTTTCAGAGAGTTAGCTGGACATTATGCCCCTGTCTCTATGTGTTACATACACGTCGGACCCACTTGAAAAAATAAAAGCAAAAGACTATTTCTCTCACCCCTCTGTTTGTATCACTTACATGTGGGCCAACCAAAAAAATAAAATGAAAAGTCTATTATCTCTCCCTCCTCTGTCTCTCTCGCCTCCAGCGTGCACAGAATCGACGGCAGCATGCGTCGGTTGCCCGTAGCAGGCTCGCCGGCATGGCAGCTCTGCGCTCACCATCGCTCCCTTGCGCTTGATTCGCGCTAGTTGGGCACACAGGCGGCCACCAGATCCAGTTCCCGGCAGAGTCAAGCGGCGGACGGCGATGGTTGTCACGGGAGCTCACCGAGGACCTCCTAAGCACAAAATTGACGAGCGCGAAGGAAGAGGGAGCTCGAGGAGGGGCTCTCAGTGCCAGGATTTGGAGAGGGTGTGCCGGAAGCGATGACATCAACCTCGGAAGGCCAGCGGCGCTCATCACCGGAGATGAGGAAGGGGAGGGAGAAGCACCAAATTGGCTGAGGGGAAATGTGTGAGAGCTCGATTGGATGCTAGTGGCCTCTATTTGCTGAGCCCTCGTGCCCTCTGACCCTCTCGCGCCGAGCGCCGCCTGTCGCCGCCTCTCGAGCTCACTGCTACCGGTCGTCCGGACCACCCCACGCCCTCCGTCCACCTTAGTCCACTTCTGCTACCTGCCGGGAACCTCGCACAGCTGCTCTGCAACCCCTAGCCAATCCAGCTCCATACCGTACATCGCCGCCGGCCTTCACGCACACGCCGGTGTTTAGTAGCCGTGGTTAAGACCTATAGCCTAACATATATACACTGTTAAGTGTGCCACTCACTCGTGGGCCTTCTACTAAAACAATTAAACCTATTAAGAGATAATGACATGTGCCCCCTGCTGACTGGTCTAACTTTGACTTAATTTTTCCATTTATTTTTTAGAGCGGGCCCCACACGTAGGTGATACAAACAAAGGTGTGAGAGAAATAATTTTTTTTCTTTTATTTTTAAAAGTGGGTCCCATGTGTAAGTGAGACAAGGGCAAAAATGTCCAGCTAGCGCTCAGAAAACGGTCAAAGCACTTTGATCGGACAGAAACTACACGGAAGGGCATTTCTGTAAGGCCACCTAACGGCAGAGGTGCAAATTTGAGCATGCTTCAAAATTAAGGAGAAATCTGAATAATGGGTTTGAATTAGGGACACAAATGTAAAATACCCTATTTTTTTAATCATCCAAGACAATTTTTCAACAAGTCATAACAAAACATAGTAAGAAACCACTATAAATATTATTCCAATCAAAATAATTATAATATAAAAAATAAGATGGTTTGACCTATTCTCTCTCCACTGAAGACTAGTATTTAATAGCAAGACTTTATGGATGAACTAGTATCAAGAGAAGAAAATTAATGTGTTGCTCAAACTTTAGCCAAAATAAACAAGATATTTAATTTAACACACGGCTGGCCATGTACCATGCCGGGACCTAAATTTTCTCCATGCTTAATCAAGTTTCCATATTTGATACTACATAAAAAAATCATATACAACATAAATGTAATAAATTGTCCAATTTCCTTTGAATATATATTAGGATTATTTAATCATGTTATTTCGAGCTAAAATCGAGCGAGCCACTATTGGCTTTGGCTCAAGATCAGCTCGTTTCTCCATTGAGCTACGTAAAGTGCTCATACTCAACTCATTTCTATTTAAGTGCATCTCGAATCGAGTTAAAAGACATGTCGATCTCAAACAGCTCACGAGCCTTGAGCTTTTCTTGTAGGCTCTAGTGAGGAGTGACCTTTGCAAGGGCTAGCCCTTAACCAGCGATTTCGGTGTTTGGGCGAGGAGAACGAGACATACATTGGGCCTTCCGGGCTTACAAACATATTGGGTTGTGTATAATATATAATTATTTACTGATCCTCAAAGAAATATTTATTTAGGTGGAGAATGTGTATAATTGGCAGGATGCGTATTAGGCACACGTAATCGTGTCACGCAGAAATTTGGCTAATAGTTCGTCCCGGACTAGTTCATCCAAACACTTTTCTTTCTTCCTCCAAAGGTGATCTCGCCTTCACCGCCGGCCTTCGGCGGCTCCCCTCCGTCGATGTTTTCGGTCGCCGGTGGTTAGAGGGTCGTCGGATCCACGTGTATGGGTCGTTTTTAGGCTCTCGTAGTTTAGGTTTTTAGCCTGTCCATCGTCTTTGCTTCGGCGGCAATGATGGTGGTGCTGAATAAAGTTTTTTTAAATCCTACTCTGACGAGGCGATCGATCCTATGGTTGGGGATGGATTTGGAAATCAGTCTGTTCAAGCAAGGATGGTGTGGCGGCAACGGCATCCTGGACATGTGTCCTCGGGCTCCGCTGTTGCGACGGCATTTGCTCCAGCGCCGGTGCGGAGCTTGTGAGGTAGTCTAGGAGCGGAGGCAGACTATGGTCTGCATCGCCGGTATCTGGAAGATAGTGGATCGTATGTTGGGTTCGTGGTTCATGGATGACAGGTATCGTGTTCTTATCGAACGTCTTAATCATTTGGGGTGCCTGATCTAGAGTTTGATAGCGTGTCTAGGGTGTTTTCCCAGTCGGATTCGTTCAATGGTAATGGTTTCGCTTGGCGAACCACCTTGGATGTCAGCAAAGCTGCATATCAGTGATGGAACTATGTCGAGCTCGAGTATGGAGGTGATCTGTCATCTCTTTCTTTCTTTTGGTGGCTGGTATGGTGGTGCCAAAGGCAGGTGACAGACATTGATGTCAAGCTTAAATGATTCTTCAGTCTTGTTTGTAGTTTTACTTCTTGGATGATGTTCCTTTGTGCAAAGCCTAATATTATGTTGTTTTTTTAGTTTTGCCAGGTCAGTTTGTACGTGACTTGTATTATAATTCTTATCCTTATGATATACTATCTCTATTTCTAAATATTTGTCTTTTTAGAGATTTCAACAAGTAACTACATACAGAGCAAAATGAGTGAATCAACACTTTAAAATATGTCTATATACATCCGTATATGGTAGTCCATTTGAAATCTCCGAAAAAACAAATACTTAAGAACGGAGGGAGTATAAATGAGACACGTATTACCATAAAAAATTTATGTCACACAGATACTACTAGACCAACACTCCAGATTAAAGCGAACCAGCCTATGGTTGGATCGTTAGATGGACAGCCGTATCTCCAGCCTACCAAGGTTCAAGTCCTGGTGCTTGCATTATTTCTGGATTTATTTTAAAGTTTCCGGCGATTCGCTTTTAGTGGGAGGAGACGTTCCCGTCAATGACGAGGCGCCTACGGTAACTTCGTAAATCTCATGATGATATGCCAGCTCAGTCTCTCGAAGGTGCTTATAGGGATATAGTGTGCGTATATGCATTCATAGGGGTAGGTATATGCACGCGGCAATGTACCTTCCAAACTCCATGTGAGTTTTATCTTCAAACAAAAATTATGCGTGTGAGCTAATGATGTGAACTTCACTTGCGAATGCACAATTAGAGAATCAAGTGTCTTTTTGAGCGCAGCAAAAGCAGCGAATACACAACAACTTCTCCCTCGGTTTTGTAGATACATCCGTATCTAAAATTTAATACGAGTAATTTGGGATCAAGGTAATATCTATTTGGGATCAAGGTATCAACATGTGGAGCCCATTAGGATTTAAGTACTAGATTTGACATTGGTGCTCGCATTATTCCTGAATATATTTCAGACTTTCAACGATGTTTATTTAGTCGGAGAAGACGTTTTCGTCCACTGCAAGACGTCTGTGGTAACTTCATGACCGTGTGCTCGTGTATATGAGCGACTTTGATTGTATTGTGTTAAAAAAAAGACATGCACACCGAAAACCTAAGCATTACGGCCCAACAATGAATGTGCAAATCAAGGTCATGAAGTACATTTTGTTTGCAATCTAAATGAATCAAATCATGCTTGTATACAACAACAATTCCACCCCCATTTCTCGCAGGATCATCCCTACGAAGCACTAGCACGAGAACTAGAGATGCACGTTCATCTACACCGTGTGCTTGGCAAGGCAAGCAGGTGGAGCAAGGGGCACCACGGGAAGGTCCTCGCAGTTGCAGATCTCGATCACGTTCCCGTCCGGGGCGTGGAAGAAGAGCTGCTCCACCGTCGTCTCGCCGTCCCGCACCCTCGTGGTGACCACCTCCAGGTTCATATCGCGCAGCCTCGCCTTCGTCAGCGCCATGTCCGAGCACTGCCATTTCCAAACCGCGCACCACGGGTCAGAGATTAATCAGCGACGAGGGTGCCCGCAGCTCTCCCCGTGCTTGATCTGCACTGACCTGAAAGGATATGTGGTTGCCCTTCGGGTTGATCGCCGGCGATCTCGGAGGCGCGTCGCAGCCGGCGCTCCGCTGCAGCAGGTGTATGCCCATGCCGTATCTATGCATCCTGCGACGAGCAACATCCCGCATCAGCGAACACACGCTGTTTTTTACACGACGCGGCAAGAAGCATTTGAATTTGCGCGTCCTCACCATGCTCCCCCGAAGTCCAGGGACGCCGGGCGTTGGATCAGCTGGAAGCCGAGCACGCGTCGGTAGAAGTCGACGGAGTCCTCGACGGACGTGCACGAGAAGGCGACGTGGTTCAGGCGGACGAGCGGCAGGGCGGGTTCAGGCTCAGGCTGCTGCTCCTGAGCAGGGAGGTCCATGTAGGAGCTGGGACGATTGTATTTTGGGTGGTGTACTGATGAATAATTTCAGTGCATTCGATTGCGGTCCTGTCCGTATTTATACACACATACTGTACATGCCACATTTTGGGTCGGTATGTACACGCGTACATGAGGAAGTGTGTGTCTTAACGCAAACGCGGATTCAGGATATCAGTGCGGGATCCCGTCCTTCGGGGAGGAGACTTGACCGCCACGAGGGGTCGATCTCAATCTCCTTACTCGGTATCCATCGACCTGTTGCCGTGCTGGGCATCTTACAGGCAGGCACGTCACCTTCTCGTGCACGTTTGCGGTTTGCAGACACAAAATCCACGAAATTGACCAAATCAATACTCAGCAACTCGACGCTGCTGGTTTACAGGCAGGCCGGGACGCGGATTCTCGGATCCTCTCCCAGAAACTTCTCTTTATATAAGCATCTATAATCGGGCTCCTCAAACCCCCACTATACGTCCGGGCGGATGGTTCGATCAGTGACCGATCAATGTGACCGCTCCTCAAAGCGATCCTATACATCCAGACTGACGGACACCATATATCCAGCCCATATTTTTTGAGACGGATATGGAAGGTCCAGGCGCGCTCGTCATGTCAGATCTGATAGACAAGACTCGCGGAGCTTCCTATCTGCCGCATTCTGTGGCAGAATGTCGACGCTTCGCACAGGTTACTTCCCGACTGGGCCGGCCTAGGCAGACACAAACGCGATGCGTTGACTAGGATTCAATCTCGCAACCGCCCTCTTGTCAGGTAGCTAGCCACTACGTCTGACTCACATTCATGGTCAAAAGGCAATGTGAATTCTTTAGAACTAGTCACATAGTCACACAGGCAGATCGGGTCAGTTTTCCTTTTTTTTAACTTTTCTTGTAAATTTTGATTATATTTTTAAAAAATTGCGAACGTTTTTGACAGAACACACACGAGTTTTCAAGAAATGTTAGCAACTTTTCTAATTTCTAACGAAATTCTAAAAACAGGAACAATTTTTAAGTTGTGGAATTTAACAAAAAGCAGGGACATATTTTAAAATTACTACCAATTTTGATAAACACGAATAAATTTCTAGAAAATGTGATTTTTTTTATTTGTGGACAAAAAATTAAAAACAGGAACATTTTTTGAATTGGTCAACAAATCTTGGAAAAACAGGAACAAGTTTTGACAAATTGAAAACAATTTTTGAATTTATGATCATTTTTGAATTTGTGAACAAATTTTGAGAATATGAACTTAATTTTGAATTTTTCTGAAAACGGAAACATTATTTAAGAATCATGAACAAGTCTTGAAGCTGTGAACAATTTTTGAATCTGCAAACAAATTTTAAAATGGATTTTTTTTGAATTTGTGAACAAATTTTGAAAAAGCAGATCATTTTTTTGAAAACACGGACATTTTATGCAAAAAGGGACTTTTTTGCATCTGTTAACAAAATTTAAAACTATGAACAAAATTAGGAAAAAGCATTATTTGAAATTTGCAAACATTTTTAATTTGTGAACAAAAGTTTAAAACAAATTTTCGAAATGTGAACATTTTTTGAAAAGAGAACACTTTTTGAAAATGCGAACATTTTTCTAAAATTGTTATTATTTTTTAATTTGTGTACAAATATTAATAACAGGGTAATTCTTTAAACTTCTGAATATTTTTTGAATTTTACTTTTTTTCTTTTAAATTCTAAAAAAGTAGAAACAAAAAGGCCAGAAGAAAAAGGAATTAGAAAAAAATTGAAAAAAATGAAATAAGTAAAGAGAAAAGGAAAAATGAAAAGCGAAAAACTGAAAGAAAGGAAAAAGGAAAAAACATAGAAGGCTAAAAAATTAAAAGTAAATTAAAACCGGTTCAGGAACCTTCTAGAAGGTTCCCAGAATGGTCAAGAATCTACTAGAAGGTTCCCAAACCGGATACTGCAGTGTGTGTGTACGTTAGGAAATTGGGCCGGCCCATCTTGATAGCCAGGCCTCTCGCAATCAACCAAGTGTGGAAACCAGCGACAACTTGACGCAACGAGTGTCCGTTATGATTTTCCAGCACTCACCATAATTTTCATCAAATTCCCTTGACCTTGTGAGACCAACCCTTTCCACTCCTCTCTCTCCCACGTCCGTCCTGGCCCTCCCCTAGTTTCGGTGTCACCATGGCTCCATCACCGCCCCGACCCTTGAGCACCACCCCCACCGCCACAAAAGTCCTCCCTGGCCGTCTCGTCGCCTCATACGCCGCTGTGCTATGTCCGACTATTCTCGGGCTGCACTTTGCCCAATGTGTTCGACAAATTGTCTGAGCAGTTTTTTTTCATTTGTAGAAAAAACAATGAATTCAAAGGGTCCATCGGATGAGGAGTATCGAAACACGGAGCATCGTAACATGGAGCTTGATGAATTAATTTGAAATGAGTTCTCCGATTCATCAAATTCGGATGAAGATGCCGAGATGATGATGATCATGAGCGTCCAGAGGAAATGGATAAGGAGGTGGAGCACATTCTGAACTTCATGGGTTCTATCAAAGGGAGACGAGATCTAAATTGGGATAGGGTTACTGGGGCATGGCTGCTCTACAAGGAGTGCTTAAAACCCAAACCAACATTCTCTAATATATGATTTCAACGACGCTCCCGTATGCGTAAACCCTTATTCTTGCGTGTGGTGGAGGGAGTGGAGGCACATGATCGCTAACTCATGCTAACCAGAGATTGTTGCCGATAACTCTCATTCTCTCCTAAGCAAAAAATGCAAGGCTGCTCTAAGGATGCTTGCATTAGGTACCGCCGCGGATGCCATTGATGAGATGGCCCGGATGAGGTAGAACACATGCCTAAACACCACTGTGAGATTTTCTTTCCCCATGGTGGAGGTGTTTGGAGCAGAGTATTTGAGATGACCAAATGTGCAAGATATAGAAAGGTTGATGGCTATTAGAGAGACAAGAGGTTTTCCAGAGTATTTTATGTTTGAACTATGCATTTTCTCTTAGAAAAAATGTTATTCACATGTGATATTCATGTGTATGATCGGCATGCATGGATTTGAGGGTTTAAATATGAGGAGTGTGACTATCGGCAGGATATATGAGGGGTCGTCCGACGCTGTCCATGGTCGCGTTCGGGTGTTTAGGGGGCTGGATTTGCCAAGTCCGGCTATAGATGCTCTTAGAGTTTGGACGTGTTTTCTATTTGTGATTGTTTATGCGCAACCAAGGCTCGAGGACGAGCTTGTCTATTACAGTCAAATTATACCCCCCCACACACACAAAGGTAAATTCCTAGCATCTGCATCATTGATGCACACAATCATCTTTACTAAAATGGGATAGATTAGTCCATTCGAGGGACATCTGGTAGGAAATAGAGTAGACTAGGATGCTCGTCGACGTGCTGGATGGCGATGGCTACGACCTTTTCTCATGCGATAACCAACGGCTGAGGCCTTCCTTTTTGGGGAGCGTTGCTTCTTAAGGTGGCCGACTGTTGTGGCCATCTATTTCAAGGGGTGAAGCTTTATACGGATGTAGATGTCTCTGGCCGACTATGGGGGTGTGATACGTCTCCAATGTATCTATAAGTTTTTATTGTTCCATGCTATTATATTATCTGTTTTGGATGTTTTATATGCATTAGTATACTATTTTATATGATTTTTAGGACTAACCTATTAACCTATAGCCCAATGCCAGTTTCTGTTTTTCCTTGTTTTAGATTTTCGCATAAAAGGAATACCAAACGGAGTCCAAATGGAATAAAACTTTCACAATGATTTTTCTTGGACTAGAAGACACCCAGGATACTTGGAGTGCAAGTCAGAAGAGCCACGAGGTGGCTACAAGGGTGGAGGGCGCTCCTAGTGGGGTAGGGTGCACCCCCCGACCTTGTGGGCCCCTCGGTGACCCCCTAACCTAGATCTTCCTCCTATATATTCTCAAATACCCCCAAAACTTTCAAGGGAGCCACGAAACCACTTTTCCACCGCGCAACCTTCTATACCCGTGAGATCCCATCTAGGGGCCTTTTCCGGCATCCTGAAAGAGGGGGATTCGATCACGGAGGGCTTCTACATCAACATCATTGCCTCTCCGATGAAGTGTGAGTAGTTTACCACAGACCTACGGGTCCATAGCTAGTAGCTAGATGGCTTATTCTCTCTCTTTGATTCTCAATACCATGTTCTCCTCGATGTTCTTGGAGATCTATTCGATGTAATACTCTTTTGCGGTGTGTTTGCTGAGATCCGATGAATTGTGGATTTATGATCAACTTATCTATGAATATTATTTTATTCTCCTCTGAATTCTTATATGCATGATTTGATATATTTGCAAGTCTCTTCGAACTATTGATTTGGTTTGGCCAACTAGATTGGTTTTTCTTGCAATAGGATAAGTGCTTAGCTTTGGGTTCAATCTTGCGGTGCTCGTTCCTAGTGGCAGAAGGGGAACCGACACGTATTGTATTGTTGCCATCGAGGATAACAAGATGGGGTTTTCATCATATTTCTTGAGTTAATTCCGCTACATCATGTCATCTTACTTAATGTGTTACGCTGTTCTTATGAACTTAATACTCTAGATGCAGGCAGGAGTCGGTCGATGTGTGGAGTAATAGTAGTAGATGCAGAATCGTTTCGGTCTACTTGACATGGGCGTGATGCCTATATTCATGATCATTGCCTTAGATATCGTCATAACTTTGCGCTTTTCTATCAATTGCTCGGCAATAATTTGTTCACGCACCATAATAATTTCTATCTTGGGAGAAGCCTCTAGTGAAATCTATGGCCCCCGGGTCTATTTTCCATCATATAAGTTTCCGATTTATAATTTTAGTTTCCGATTTACTTTCTTTGCAATCTTTTACTTTCCATTCCATAAACCAAAAACACCAAAAATATTACTTTTCCGTTTATCCATCTCTATCAGATCTCACTTTGCGAATAACCGTGAAGGGATTGACAACCCCTTTATCGCATTGGGTGCAAGTTGGTGTTTGTTTTTGCAATTATTCGGTGGCTTGTTGCGTTGTCTCCTACTGGATTGATACCTTGGTTCTCAAACTGAGGGAAATACTTACTCTACTTTGCTACATCACCCTTTCCTCTTCAAGGGAAAAACCAGCTCAAGCTCAAGAGGTAGCAGGAAGAATTTCTGGCGCCGTTGCCGGGGAGATCTACGCCAAGCCAAGACACACCAAGTACCCATCATAAACTCTCACCCCTCGCATTACATTATTCACCATTTGCCTCTCGTTTTCCTCTCCCCCACTTCTAAAACGATTTTCAAAAAGATTTGCCTTTTCCTCGCCATTCTTTCGTTCGTCTTTTCATTGGCCCTTATGTCTTACTTGGTTTGTTTGCTCGTTTGCTTGGTATAATTGTGTGTTCATTGCAAATCGGAACCAAAGATTATGGATCCTCATCCACTTGCTAATCTTTTTAAGAGATCCAATTATGTTGAACCAATTGCTAGTGAGTTGAGTGCAGTAGATTATCTTTATGAAGTTTTGCTTGAAATCCATGAATCGGAAAATTGTCATGAAGTACTTTCTGAAGTGATTCACGATATATCTTTGAATAAAAAGCATTATTGCAATGATGTTATTATAAATTCTATTAATGTCAATGATATGCAAAACCCTAAGCTTGGGGATGCTAATTTTGCTATGACTACTACTTGTTGCAATGATCATGATTGGGGTGATTCTTCTTATGATCTTGAAAATTTATTTAAGCCCCATGATGAATATGAGACTGATAATAATGTTTGCAATAATGTTGAAAGTGGGTTTGGAAGAGTGTCAACTTGAGATCCCACATATTTGGATAATGTTCAATCTTATGAAGTTTTTGATAAAAGTGGGTTCGGAGAGGTCGTGACTTTAGTTAATGATATTCCCACTATTTTGGAAGAGTGTCAACTTTGCATGCATGTGGATCATGTAAAGAAAATTTTATGTGATATCTATATTGTTGAATTTGAATATGATCCCACATGTAATTATTATGAGAGAGGAAAATATGGTTGTAGAAATTTTCATGTCACTAAATTACCTCTCGTTATGTTGAGATTGCTATTGTTTCTTTCTCCTTCCTTGCATACGCTAGTTTTTGCTTGCCTTGATAATTTTTTTGCCTATAAGATGCCTATGAATAGGAAGTATGTTAGACTTATGTGTGATTTTCACATGTTTTATGATGCCCTCTTTTGTTTCAATTGCTATCTTTCATGTGAGCATCATTAAAATTATCAATGCCTAGCTAAAAGGCTTTAAAGAAAAGCGCTCATTGGGAGACAACCCAATATATTTCCTTCCTTTTTGTAATAAATATTTCATCTAGCCTATGGTTAGGTGTGGTTTTATGTTTTAATTAGTGTTTGTGCCAAGTAAGACTTTTGGGATAGCTTACGGTGATAGTTGATTTGATCCCGCTGAAAAACAGAAACTTTTGCGCCCAGGAGATTAGTTTTAAATTTTAGCAGAAGCGCGATAAAATACTGATTATTTCTGCATAGGATTTATAAACAAATTGTATAGGACTTCCTAATTTCTCGGGATTTTTCAAGTTACAGAAGTATTCGAAATCTCCAGATTGCTATAGATTGTTCTGTTTTTGACAGATTCTGTTTTTCGCGTGTTGTTTGCTTATTTTGATGAATCTATGGTTAGTATCGGGGGGTATGAACCATGGAAAAGTTGGAATGAAGTAGATATTACATCAATGTAAATAAAGAATGAGTTCACAACAGTACCAAAAGTGGTCATTTATTTTCTTATACTAACGGAGCTTACGAGATTTTCTGTTGAAGTTTTGTGTTGTGAAGTTTTCAAGTTTTGGGCTAGGATTTGATGGACTATGGAATAAGGAGTGATAAGGGACTAAGCTCGAGGATGTCCCGGGATGGCATCCCCTCTTTAATCTTCGTCTATCGGTAACTTTACTTAAGGCTATATTTTTATTCACCACATGATATGTGTTTTGCTTGGAGCATCTTGTATGATTTGTGTGATAGCCTGGCTTATTAGGGATGATAGACTACTCATATCAATAAGGAATTCCTTCTTTTCCGGGAGCCCATTCGGACAGAACTCTAAAGTTAAGCATGCTCATCTTGGAGTAGTTTTAGGATGGGGGACCGACCGGGAAGTTGCTCCCGGGTGCACACGAGTGAGGACAAAGTGCACAGAGAAGACTAGTATTGATCTGTGGGGCCAGTCTAGATCCCGCCAGGAGTAACGACCACCGGCGGGTGTGTCCGGGGCGTTACAAGTTGGTATCAGAGCCGACCCTCATGGTTACACGGATGTTTGCGGACAGGTGTGCGGTCATGTTGTTCATGATGTTTGTGACCCGTCGTGGCACACGGCATGGCACATGTACTGGATTGGATGCACAGACGTATGTGCCAAGAGGGAACGTTCTTGTGGCCCGACGAGGACGTTGGTTCCTCTGAGTGGGGGTGTATGTGATAGCCTGGCTTATTAGGGATGATAGACTACTCATATCAATAAGGAATTCCTTCTTTTCCGGGAGCCCATTCGGACAGAACTCTAAAGTTAAGCATGCTCAGCTTGGAGTAGTTTCAGGATGGGTGACCAACCGGAAAGTTGCTCCCGGGTGCGCACGAGTGAGGACAAAGTGCACAGAAAAGACTAGTATTGATCTGTGGGGCCAGTCTAGATCCCGCCAGGAGTAACGACCACCGGCGGGTGTGTCTGGGGCATTAAAATTTGAGTCTTTGCTTTTTAGTTTGCTACAATCATCCTTGCTGTACACACCTTTTGGGAGAGACACGCATGAGTCGTGATTTATTAGAATGCTCTATGTGCTTCACTTATATCTTTTGAGCTAGGCAATTTTGCTCTAGTGCTACACTTATATCTTTTTAGAGCACAACGGTGGTTTTATTTTATAAAAATTGATAAACTCTCGTACTTCACTTATATTATTTTCAGAGTCTTTAGAACAGCATGGTAATTTGCTTTGGTTATAAAATTTGTCCTTATATAATAGGCATCCAAGAGGGATATGATAAAAACTTTCATATAAAGTGCATTGAATACTATGAGAAGTTTGATTCCTTATGATTGTTTTGAGATATGAAGATGGTGATATTAGAGTCATGCTAGTAAGTAGTTGTGAATTTGATAAATACTAGTGTTAAGGTTTGTGAGTCCCGTAGCATGCACGTATGGTGAACCTTATGTAACGAAGTTGGAGCATGAGATGTTTTTTGATTGTCTTCCTTATGAGTGGCGGTCGGGGACGAGCGATGGTCTTTTCCTACCAATCTACCCCCCTAGGAGCATGTGCGTAGTACTTTGTTTCGATGACTAATAGATTTTTGCAATAAGTATGTGAGTTATTTATGACTAATATTGAGTCCATGGATTATGCGCACTTTCACCTTTGAGCCATTACTAGCCTCTCTAGTACCGCGCAACTTTCCCCAGTACCATAAACCCACCACATATCCTTCCTCAAAACAGCCACCATACCTACCTAGTATGACATTTCCATAGCCATTCTGAGATATATTGCCATGCAACTTTCTACCATTCCATTTATCATGACATGTTCCATCATTGTCATATTGCTTTGCATGATCATGTAGTTGACATCGTATTTGTGGCAAAGCCACCATTCATCATTTTTATACATGTTGCTCTTGATTCATTGTGTTGGGGATCGCAGTAATTTAAAAAAAATCCTACGCACACGCAAGATCTATCTAGGTGATGCATAGCAATGAGAGGGGAAGAGTGTTGTCCACGTACCCTCGTAGACCGTAAGCGGAAGCATTATGACAATGCGGTTGATGTAGTCGCACGTCTTCACGATCCGACCGATCCTAGCACCGAAGGTACGACACCTCCGTGATCTGCACATGTTCAACTCGGTGACGTCCCACGAACTCTAGATCCAGCTGAGTGTCGAGGGAGAGTTTCGTCAGCACGATGGCGTGATGACAGTGATGATGAAGCTACCGGAACAGGGCTTTGCCTAAGCATCACTATGTGTTTAACACCCAAAGAGTGATCATGTTTTGCTTGTGAGAGAAGTTTAGTCTACAGGTCTGCAACATTCAGATCCGTATGTATTTTGCAAATTTCTATGTCTACAATACTCTGCACGGAGCTACTCTAGCTAATTGCTCCCACTTTCAATATGTATCTAGATCGAGACTTAGAGTCATCTAGATCGGTGTCAAAAGCTTGCATCGACGCAACTCTTTACGACGAACTCTTTCATCACCTCCATTACCGAGAAATATTTACTTAGTCCTCTAAGGATAATTTTGACCATTGTCTAGTGATTTAATCCTAGATCACTATTGTACTCCCTTGCCAAAATCATGCTAAGGTATACAATAGGTCGGGTACACAACATAGCATACTTTATAGAACCAATGACTGAGGCATAGGGAATGACTTTTCATTCTCTTTCTATTTTCTTCTGTGGTCGGTTTTTGAGTCTTTACTCAACTTCACACCTTGCAACACAGGCAAGAACTCTTTCTTTGACTGATCCATTTTGAACTCCTTCAAAATTTTGTCATGGTATGTACTCATCGGAAAAACTTATCAAGCGTCTTGATCTATATCTATAGATCTTGATGCTCAATATGTAAGCAGCTTTACCGAGGTCTTTCTTTGAAAAACTCCTTTCAAACACTCCTTCATGCTTTCCAGAAAATTCTACATCATTTCTGATCAACAATATGTCATTCACATATACTTATCAGAAAGGCTGTAGTGCTCCCACTCACTTTCTTGTAAATACATGCTTCGCCGCAAGTCTATATAAAACTATATGCTTTGATCAACTTATCAAAGTGTATATTACAACTCCGAGATGCTTGCACCAGTCCATAGATGGATCACTGGAGCTTGCACACTTTGTTAGTATCTTTAGGATTGACAAAACCTTCTGGTTGCATCATATACAACTCTTCTTCAATAAATTCATTAAGGAATGTAGTTTTGATATCCATTTGCCAGATTTCATAAAATGCGGCAACTGCTAATATGATCTGGACATACTTTTAAGCATCGATATGAGTGAGAAAATCTCATCGTATTCGACACCTTGAACTTGTCGAAAACCTTTTACGACAATTCGAGTTTTGTAGATAGTAACACTACTATCAGCGTCCGTCTTCCTCTTGAAGATCCATTTATTCTGAATGGCTCACCAATCATCGAGCAAGTCAATCAAAGTCCATCCTTTGTTCTCATACATGGATCCCATCTCATATTTCATGGCCTCAAGCCATTTCGCAGAATCTGGGCTCATCATCGCTTCCTCATAGTTCGTAGGTTCGTCATGGTCTAGTAACATGACTTCCAGAAAGGATTACCGTACCAGTCTGGTGCGGACCATACTCTGGTTGACCTACGAGGTTCGGTAGTAACTTGATCTGAAGTTTCATGATCATGATCATTAGCTTCCTCATTAATTGGTGTAGTAATCACTAGAACTGATTTCTGTGATGAATTACTTTCCAATTCTGGAGAAGGTACAATTACCTCATCAAGTTCTAATATCTTGCCTTCGGATCTGTGATAGAAGGTGTTCCCAATAGTGTCCTTTGGGTATCCTATGAAGACGCATTTCTCTGATTTGGGTTCGAGCTTATCAGGTTGAAACTTTTTCATATAAGCATCATAGCCCCAAACTTTAAGAAACGACAGCTTAGGTTTCTTGCTAAACCACAGTTCATATGGTGTCGTCTCAACGGATTTAGATGGTGCCATATTTAACGTGAATGCAACTGTCTCTAATGCATAACCCCAAAACGATAGTGGTAAATCGATAAGAGACATCATAGATCGCACCATATCTAATAAAGTACGGTCACGATGTTCGGACACACCATTACACTGTGGTGTTCCAGGTGGCATGAGTTGCGAAACTATTCCACATTGTTTCAAATGAAGACCAAACTCGTAACTCAAATATTTTTTTCTGTGATCAGATCGTAGAAACTTTATTTTCTTGTTACGATAATTTTCCACTTCACTCTGAAATTCTTTAAACTTTTCAAATGCTTTAGACTTAAGTGTCATCAAGTAGATGTACCCATATCTGCTCAAATCATCTGTGAAGGTCAGAAAATAACGATACCCGCCGCGATCCTCAACACTCATCGGACTGCATACATCAGTATGTATTATTTCCAACAAGTCTGTTGGTCGCTCCATTGTTCTCTAGAATGGAGTTTTAGTCATCTTGCCCATGAGGCATGGTTCGCAAGCATCAAGTGATTCATAATCAAGTGATTCCAAAAGCCCATCAGCATGGAGTTTCTTTATGTGCTTTACACCAATATGACCTAAATGGCGGTGCCACATATAAGTTGCACTATCATTATTAAATTTGCATCTTTTGGTTTCAATATTATGAATATGTGTATCACTACGATCGAGATTCAATAAACAATTCACCTTGGGTGTATGACCACAGAAGGTTTTATTCATGTAAACAGAATAACAATTATTCTATGACTTAAATGAATAACCGTATTGCAATAAACACGATCCAATCATATTATGCTCAACGCAAACACCAAATAACATTTATTTTAGGTTCAACACTAATCCCAAAGGTAAAGGGAGTGTGTTATGGTGATCTTATCAACCTTGGAATTACTTCCAGCACACATCGTCACCTCGCCCTCAACTAGTCTTTGTTCATTTTGTAACTCCTCTTTCAAGTTGCTAATCATAGCAACTGAACCAGTATCAAATACCCAGGGGCTACTATGAACACTAGTAAAGTACACATCAATAACATGTATATCATATATACTTTTGTTCACTTTGCCATCCTTCTTATCCGCCAAGTATTTGGGGCAGTTCTGCTTCCAGTGACCATTTCCTTTGCAGTAGAAGCACTCAGTTTCAGGCTTAGGTCTAGCTTTGGGCTTCTTCATGGGAGTGGCAACTTTCTTGCCATTCTTCTTGAAGTTACCTTTCTTTTCCTTGCCCTTTTACTTGAAACTAGTGGTCTTGTCAACCATCAACACTTAATGTTTTTCTTGATTTCTACCTTCGCTGATTTCAACATCGCGAAGAGCTCGAGAATCGTTTTACGTCATCCCTTGCATATTATAGTTCATCACTAAGTTCCAGTAACTTGGTGATAGTAACTAGAGAACTTTGCCAATCACTATTTTATCTGGAAGATTAACTCCCACTTGATTCAAGCAATTGTAGTACCTAGACAATCTGAGCACGTGCTCACTGGTTGAGCTATTCTCCTCCATCTTGTAGGCAAAGTACTGTCAGAGGTCTCATACCTCTCGACACGGGCATGAGTCTGAAATACTAATTTCAACTCTTGGAACATCTTATATGCTCTGAGGCATTCAAAACGTTTTTGAAGTCCCGGTTCTAAGCCATAAAGCATGGTGCACTAAACTATCAAGTAGTCATCATACCGAGCTTGCCAAACGTTCATAACGTGTGCCTCTACTCCTGCAATAGGTCCGTCACCTAGCGGTGCATCAAGGACATAATTCTTCTATGTAGCAATGAGGATAATCCTCAGATCACAGAGCTAGTCCGCATCATTGCTACTAACATCTTTCAACATAGTTTTCTCTAGGAACATATCATAAATAAAACAGGGAAGCTATACGCGAGCAATTGATCTACAACATAGATATGCAAATACTATCAGGACTAAGTTCATGATAAATTTAAGTTCAATTAATCATATTACTTAAGAACTCCCACTTATATAGACATCCCTCTAATCATCTAAGTGATCACGTGATCCATATCAACTAAACCATGTCCGATCATCACGTGAGATGGAGTAGTTTTCAATGGTGAACATCACTATGTTGATCATATCTATCATATGATTCACGCTCGACCTTTCGGTCTCAGTGTTCCGAGGCCATATCTGCATATGCTAGGCTCGTCAAGTTTAACTCGAGTATTCTGCGTGTGCAAAACTGGCTTGCACCCGTTGTATGTGAACATAGAGCTTATCACACCCAATCATCACGTGGTGTCTCGGCACGATGAACTGTAGCAACGGTGCATACTCAGGGAGAACACTTGTACCTTAAAATTTAGTGAGAGATCATCTTATAATGCTACCGCCGAACTAAGAAAAATAAGATGCATAAAGGATAAACATCACATGCAATCAATATAAGTGATATGATATGGCCATCATCATCTTGTGCCTTTGATCTCCATCTCCAAAGCACCGTCATGATCACCATCTTCACCGGCTTGGCACCTTGATCTCCATCGAAGTAACGTTGTCGTCTCGCCAACTATTGCTTCTATGACTATCGCTACCGCTTAGTGATAAAGTAAAGCAATTACCTGGCGATTGCATTTCATACAATAAAGCGACAACCATATGGCTCCTGCCAGTTGCCGATAACTCTGTCACAAAACATGATCATATCATACAATAAAATTTAGCATCATGTCTTGACCATATCACATCACAACATGCCCTGCAAAAACAAGTTAGACGCCCTCTACTTTGTTGTTGCAAGTTTTACGTGGCTGCTACGGCTGAGCAAGAACCTTTCTTACCTACACATCAAAAACCACAACACGGTATAGTGATTGTTTTTTTATCTTCAGAAAGAACCCTGTTCATTGAATCCGATTCAACTAAAGTTGGAGAAACTGACACCCACTAGCCACCTATGTGCGAAGCACGTCGGTAGAACCAGTCTCGCGTAAGCGTATGCGTAATGTCGGTCTGAGCCGCTTCATCCAACAATACCGCTGAATCAAGAATCAACTAGTGATGGCAAGCAATATGTATATACCCACACCCACAACTCCTTTGTGTTCTACTCGTGCATATAACATCTACGCATAGACCTGGCTCGGATGCCACTGTTGGGGAACGCATTAATTTCAAAAAAAATATCCTACGCACACGCAAGATCTATCTAGGTGATGCATAGCAACGAGAGGGGAAGAGTGTTGTCCATGTACCCTCATAGACCGTAAGCAGAAGCGTTATGACAACGCGGTTGATGTAGTCGAACGTCTTCACGATCCGACCGATCCTAGCACCGAAGGTACGACACCTCCGCGATTTGCACACGTTCAGCTCGGTGACATCCCACAAACTCTAGATCCAGCTGAGTGTCGAGGGAGAGTTTCATCAGCACGACGGCGTGATGACAGTGATGATGAAGCTACCGGAACAGGGCTTCACCTAAGCACCGCTACGATATGACCGAGGTAGATTATGGTGGAGGGGGGCACCGCACACGGCTAAGACAATGATAAACTTGTGTGTCTATGGGGTGCCCCCTTCCCCCGTATATAGAGGAGTGGAGGAGGGGGGAGGGCCGTCCCTCTATGGCGCGCCCTAGGAGAGTCCTACTCCCACCAAGAGTAGAATTCCCCCCTTCCAAGTAGGAGTAGGAGAGGAAGGAAAGGGGGGCCGGCCCCCCTTCCCAATTAGGATTGGGCTTGGGGGGTCGCCCCCTCCTAGGACGCCTCCTCCTCTTTCCCACTAAGGCCCAATAAGTCCCATACACTCCCCGGGGGGTTCCGGTAACCTCCCGGTACTCCGGTAAATGCCCGAACTCACCCTGAACAATTCCGATGTCCAAACATAGTCATCCAATATATCGATATTTATGTCTCGACCATTTCGAGACTCCACGTCATGTCCATGATCATATTCGGGACTCCGAACTACCTTTGGTACATCAAAACACATAAACTCATAATACTAATCGTCACTGAACGTTAAGTGTGTGGACCCTATGGGTTCGAGAACTATGTAGACATGACCGAGACTCATCTCCGGTCAATAACCAATAGCGGAACCTGGATGCACATATTGGTTCCTACATATTCTACGAAGATCTTTATTGGTCAAACCGCATAACAACATACGTTGTTCCCTTTGTCATCGGTATGTTACTTGCCCAAGATTCGATCATTGGTATCATTATACCTAGTTCAATCTCTGTCGGTGTCAAAACCGGCGGATCTCGGGTAGGGGGTCCCGAACTGTGCGTCTAGGCCGGATGGTAACAGGAGGCAGGGGACACAAAGTTTTACCCAGGTTTGGGCCCTCTTGATGGAGGTAAAACCCTACGTCCTGCTTGATTAATATTGATGATATGGGTGTTACAAGAGTAGATCTACCACGAGATCAGAGAGGCTAAACCCTAGAAGCTAGCCTACGGTATGATTGTATGTTGTGATTGTTGTCCTACGGACTAAAACCCTTCGGTTTATATAGACACCAGAGAGGGTTAGGGTTACACAAGGTCGGTTACAAAGGAGGAGATATCCATATACATATTGCTTAGCTTGCCTTCCACGCCAAGTAGAGTCCCATCCGGACATGAGACGAAGTCTTCAATCTTGTATCTTCATAGTCTAACAGTCCGGCCAACGGAGATAGTCCGGCTATCCGGAGACCCCCTAATCCAGGACTCCCTCAGTAGCCCCCGAACTAGGCTTCAATGACGACGAGTCCAGCGCGCAGTATTATCTTCGACATTGCAAGGCAGGTTCCTCCCCAAATTCTGTGTACCTGTTGAAATAATGTCCGGTTCCTTGTGACGGTTTGTACTCCTTGGCTTCTATGCCCAATAATGGCCACTTTCCATGTGTCGAGCGAATGTGAAGAGCCAGGATGTTTTCACATGTACCCCCTAGCTATGTAAATGAGTCGCCTATTTAAAAAGACGAGGATTCAGATCCAAATCACATCATCCTCCCTTGCCGAGTCTTCATTGGAGCGCACCCGACAGAGATCCATTCCACCGTGGCCAGTCGACGCAGCTCCTCCTCTCGAACCCCTAGCTCCAAGCCTGGAGATTGGGAGAGATGTTCCATCCCGCACAACAAATTGGTGATGCTTCAGTCCAAGTGATTTCTTCCCCCAGCGTACCTGGTCCCGGTTCGAGCCGGGCTTGCCACCTACAATGGCGGAGAGCAAGCGGAGAGCCATCCCAATCCCTCCAAGGGAGAGCGGGTATGCCTTGTCCCTTATCTGGTAAGAGGGCTCGGATTCCCAATTCATCCGTTTCTCCGGGGGCTTCTGGAGTTCTATGGCCTCCAGCTGCACAACCTTACGCCTGCCTCCCTGCTGCATATCGCGGGATTCGTAGCCCTTTGCGAAGTATTTTTGGGCTATGAGGCTCATTTCGCTCTATGGAAGAAGTTGTTCTGCCTTGTGCCCCGTTCTAAGAAGGGATCAATATATCAAGTGGGTGGAGCCGAAGTGTGGCGTATTGCCGGGACCGGATACCTGTCCGGGACCCCGAAGAAGACGTCCGAAGACTGGCCTTCAGAATGGTTTTATATATAAGATGTCCCCCTTACGGACCCTATTCGGATCGGCCTTCCTGAGTTCGACAACGCCCCTTTGAAGAAGCGCCGGAGCTGGCGTCCATGGAGCTCCCTGGAGGAAGATGATAGGAACATTCTTTATCTGATGAGCCAGATAAGTTCTTTGGCTCGATCCGTATTGACCATGATCGAGGTCATGGCTATATGCATTATGCGGGGGGTGCAGCTACTCCAGTATAGAGGCCACCCCATGTGGGATTTCAACAGGGAGGATGACGCCACCCGCCACGGCCGCAAAGGGCCGGGATCGGCTGCTGATCTAATAAAGATCTTGTCCACTTTGTACAAGGGAGAAGAGGAGGAATTCCTCCGTGTCAACCCGCAGGGCGGATTCTCTTTGTACAATCCTCCAAGCTGGGCAAGTGGAGACTTTTTCTCGCCCATCCGTTTCGTATTCCCGTAGTTTAAGTATTCATTCTAGCGATTTCATCGCAGGAGCTGCGCCAGGAAGTAAAGGAGATAAACAACCCTCCTCCATAGCCCGAGGACCCTGGACGGTCCCTTGACCCGGCCTCCCAGGAGGATCCGTACATATCCGTGGAGCTGATTGACGGGGTATTTTAGCAAGGGAGTAATGACAATACCTTGGTGGCCATTACGGCCGATTACCCTGGGCTAGTTCCAGCCTCACAGGTGACTGAGACCGAAGTCCCAGCACTTAAAAAGGGATCCGTCCTTGTGCTCTTTTTTATTGCCGTATAACAGCCGTGTTTTGCAGGGGAGGTCCTCGGGGCAGAAGGCCGAGCCTGTGGCAACTAGCCAACAAGGGGCCGCTAGGCCAGGCAGGCCGAAAAGATCCGCGTCCGGATTGAGGCACCGGCGCAGCGGTACGCGCCGTCTTTATTGCAAGACATTATTTACAGAGGCATATTAACGCCCATGCCTTCTTTTCAGGAAAAATAGCGCTCGCCGGACTATACCCGGAGAGGCTACCAATCGCGCCTCCACGAGCCAGGCTCCAAGGCCGGACTCAGAGGTGAGAACGAGTACAAGGCGTGCGTCGGGTGCTCCTCCGACAGAGGATATGGATAGACTGTCCGCCACCCATTCCGAGGTGGAAAGTGCCATGAACCACAGTGTCGCCGGACTGTTATTCGTGACGCTTGTTTCTCCCAAGAGGCATTGGATGCCTTCAACTCGGGAGACGCGCACCTCCGTGCCGCTCAAAATGGTCTAGCCAGAGCCATGGAGCAGTATGTAAAAGGCATACGGGTGAGAAAATTTGATGATTATATATATCAGTAGCCCCTGAGACTTGAAACAGTTAGGATAGATGATTTAAGGATCATTTGTTATGTAGGTTCTTACATAAAAGAATACTCAACTGTCCCAGGAGCTGGAAGAATGCAAAGCCCAACTTCAGGTCGCACTAGCCGCGGCAGGGGAGCCCAAAGAGACCCCCTCTGGTAACATATCCGTCAAATGATAAATACCATATTAGAGTGCGACTTTATATGCAGATCTGACGATAAAATTGCAGATGACACTGGAGTGAATCCGAAGAAGCAACAACTCATACACCAGCTGAAGGCCGGTGAGAGCGTGCTTACCAGGGTGAGGCAGGAGAAGAATGATCTCCAAGATGCCAACACCAAGATGGGCGTGGAACTAAAAGATGTTCGTGCCCAACTGTCGGACTCTGTTAAGGAGAATCGGCGGCTTCACGTGGCATATTTAGTAAGTGCTTGAACGAACTTTGAAAAAGAGTTCGGCGAGGAAGCTGGCTCATAGAGTTATGTCTGTAGGTATGCTAACAGGTCGTCCTGCCGAGGAGATGCCAGGTTCAACGGGTGATCTTCTTCCCGAGCTCGCACAGTTGCACGAACGAGTTTGGCAGGTGATGCAAGGCGTTGCCCAGGCCTTGTGGCTGTCCGTCTCCATACCCGAAGGCCTTGGAGAGCTTGCAGAAAAGTTGAAGGGAACACGGCGGCGCTTCCGATTGTGGAAGATATCGGCCTGCCGTCAGGGTGCCGGGGAAGCTTGGGCAATGGTGAAGACACGGTACACGAAGGCTGACCCGAACCACATGGCCGAAGTCGGACCTGTGGGGCTTGATGGCAAGGAGATCCCTGTGAATTTAGTGTATGGCCAAGTAGAATTGGCCGCAAAGTATTACAAACAGGACTGTAGACTAGACAGCCTATTGGATGGCATTGAAGAGGAATTCAACCAGTCAAATTGACTATGTAATTTGAAAGTGACATATATGATGCCTTCTAGCCGGATTGTAGATCGTTTGTCGTGGCGGACCTTTTCGCTTCAACCTTGGGACCCGACAGTCCGGAGTGTATCCGAATACCCTCTCGGTTATATAAGAACTGGGACATGCGTGGAGACCAGGCGTAGGGGTCATCAGTGCTTTATCAGACAAGTGCCCAACTAGTTATGTTATATTACATGGGTAGTAAGAAACATCTTCCAGAGAGAATAGTTCCGTTAAGGGTTCCTTTCCCTGGGTAGGCATGCCCTAAAGTGCATGTCCGGACTGCGACAAGAAGCGCAGGAAAAACATCTGGGGGCAGATATGGATAATAAATAAAAGTCATATTTTGTTCACCGACCGAATATTCTCTTAAGAACGCTAGCTTTCGGCTTCACCCAGTCTGAGGTACACGTCCGGCTGACCCGGCGGTAACAATCGCAGAGGTGCTCCCCTTATGCCCTAGCCGAATTAACGGGAACGTAGGGCATAAATACAAGAGCCATGCAACCTAGCTTGGCCAAAACTTAAGTCATATCGATGCATATAATGGTGAAAAAAGGTACATGCGGAAGTATGACACATGTGTTGGGCGTGAGGCCCAGGTAAATAATTTAAGCTTCTGTGAGAGAAGCCCCCAGGTATGAAGAGTGTGGCTAGCGCATCTGTGATGTATGAGTGAGGCACAAGGTGACCCTTGAAGGCCTAGGGAAATAAAAAGAAAGAAAGGGAAACAAGACAGATGATGCATATGCAGAAAATGGACGAAGGGAGGGGACTAACATAAAGTCCGGAGCTAGGCGTAGATTCTTTGGAGCCTGGCTGCGTTCCATGGGTTCGGCTCGAGTCGACTAGTCGATGCATCCCGCAGTCGGTATGCTCCACCGGTCAGAACTTGGTCGATAATGAAGGGACCTTCCCATTTGGGCTCGAGCTTGTTCTTTTTCTTATCCGGCAGCCGTAGAACTAGTTCGCCAACGTTATAAGGTTTGGCTCATACTTCTCTGCTTTGGTATCTGCGAGCCTGTTGCTAGTAAAATGCGGAACGGGCTTTGGCTACGTCGCGCTCTTCCTCCAAGGTGTCCAGACTGTCCTGCCGGTCGAGCTCGGCTTCTCTTTCTTTGTACATGCGCACTCGAGGTGAGTCATGAATTATGTCACAGGGCAGGACTGCCTCTGCGCCGTACACCATAAAAAATGGTGTGTATCCGGTACTACGATTCGGCGTGGTCCGCAGCCCCCAGAGTACGGAGTCGAGCCCCTCTACCCAGTGCGTGTCAGACTCCGTTAAGGAGCGCACTAATCTGGGTTTAATGCCGCTCATTATAAGACCATTTGCTCGTTTGACTTGACCGTTGGTTTATGGGTGATAGACTGAAGCATAATCGAGCTTGATGCCCATTTTGCTGCACCAGAGTTTTACCTCGTCGGCCATGAAGTTCGTGCCATTATCAGTGATGATGCTGTGGGGGACGCCGTAGCGGTGTACAACCCTGGATATGAAATCTATCACCGGTCCGGATTCGGCTGTTTTAACCGGTTTGGCCTCTATCCATTTGGTGAATTTACCCACCATGACCAATAAGTATTTTTTTTCTTGTGGGTTCCCCCTTTAAGGGGTCCAACCATGTCAAGCCCCCAGACCGCGAAGGGCCATGTAATGGGGATTGTTCGGAGGGCGGTGGGTGGCATGTGGCTTTGATTTGCAAAGAGCTGGCAATCGGCGCAACGTTGGACCAAGTCCCGTGCGTCTGCCTGGGCTGTTGGCCAATAGAATCCTGTACGGAAGGCCTTGCTTACAAGAGCCCGAGCTGCAGCATGATGACCGCCGAGTCCAGCATGAATTTCTGCCAAAAGGTTCCGTCCTTCCTCTTCGGAGATGCACTGTTGAAGGACTCTGGTAGCGGTTTTTTGTACAATTCTCCCTCGTGGACCCTGTAGGCCTTGGATCGCCGCACTATGCAGCGTGCCTCATTTTGGTCCTCCAGAAGTTCATGTCTAGTTAAGTAGGCCAGGAATGGTTCTGTCCACGGGGCAATAATGGCCATTATTTCGTGGGCTGATTGTGTTATTTCGGTGGCGGAGCCTCCGATTGTGTTAGAGGGTTCAGTTTCGGGTATTTTGGCTGGGTCCGGACTGTTGTTACCGGTGTCTCCTTCCCATGACATAGATGGCTTGAAGAGCCGTTCCAGAAATATGTTGGGAGGTACCGCGTCGCGTTTTGCGCCGATGCGGGCGAGGATATCCGCCGCCTGATTGTTTTCCCGAGCCACATGGTGAAATTCGAGCCCCTCGAATCAAGCTGACATTTTTCGGACGGCATTGGGATAAGTTGCCATTTTTGGATCCTTGGCGTCGAAGTCTCCATTTATTTGGGATATCGCGAGGTTCGAATCCCCGCGCACCTCTAGGCGTTGAATGCCCATGGATACTGCCATCCGGAGACCATGTAGAAGGGCCTCATATTCAGCCGCGTTGTTAGAGTCCGTATACATTATCTATAATACGTATTGAACGGTATCTCCTGTTGGGGACATCAAAACGACACCAGCCCCCAGACCAACCAACATTTTGGAGCCGTCGAAATGCATGATCCAGTTTGAATATGTGCCGTATTCTTTAGGGAGTTTGGCTTCCGTCCATTCAGCGATGAAGTCAGCCAAAACTTGCAACTTAATAGCTCGTCGTTGCTTGTAAGTTATGTCGAACAGGAGGAGCTCAATGGCCCATTTGGCAATCCGGCCCGTCGCATCGCGGTTGTTTATAATATCGTTAAGTGGTACTTCTGAGGCTATCGTTATCGAACACTCTTTAAAGTAGTGTCATAGCTTCCTGGATGCCATAAATACCGCATACGCTATCTTTTGATAATGCGGGTACTGTGATTTGCACGGAGTAAGGACAATGGACACATAGTAAACCGGCTTTTGAAGGGGGAATTTGTGTACGTCCGCTTCTCGCTCGACGACGAGCACTGCACTTACTACTTGATGAGTTGCCGCAATGTATAATAGCATTGGTTCGCCAATGATTGGTGCGCCGGAGGACTGGGTTTGTTGCCAATATGGATTTTATTTCGTTGAGTCTGGCCGAGGCGGCATCCGTCCATTCGAAGTGCTTGGTGCGCCGGAGGAGGCGATAAAGAGGTAATGCCTTTTCTCCCAAGCGGGAGATAAAGCGACTTAGAGCCGCCACACATCCAGTCAATTTTTGTATTTGTTTGAGGTCTGTTGGGGTAGCCAACTGTGACAATGCTCAGATTTTGGCCGGATTAGCTTCAATACCTCTACTGGAGACGATGAATCCCAGGAGCTGTCCAGCTGGTACACCGAAAACGCATTTTTCCGGATTGAGCTTGATGTCATATGTTCGGAGGTTGTCGAATGTGAGCCTCAAGTCGTCTACTAGAGATTCCACATGCTTGGTTTTAACAACCACGTCGTCCACATATGCCTCCACTATTTTGCCGATCTGGTTTGCCAGACATGTCTGAATCATGCGCTAATATGTTGCGCCGGTGTTTTTGAGCCCGAAGGGCATTGTGTTGAAGCAGAATGGGCCGTATGGTGTGATGAATGCCATTGCGGCTTGGTCTGGCTCTGACATTTTGATTTGATGGTAGCCGGAGTATGCGTCGAGGAAACACAGTGAATCGTGTCCTGCGGTAGCATCGATGATTTGATGGATGCGGGGGAGGGGGAAGGGATCCTTTGGGCAGGCCTTGTTAAGGTCCTTAAAATCGACACACAAGCGCCAGGATTTGTCCTTCTTTGGTACCATCACCAGGTTTGCTAGCCAGTCCGGATGTTTTATGTCTCTGATGAATCCAGCTTCCAATAACTTGGCTAGTTCCTCTCCCATGGCTTGTCTTTTAGGCTCGGAGAAACGTCGAAGAGCGTGCTTGACTGGCTTGAATCCTTTTAGGATATTTAGGCTGTGTTCGGCCAGCCTGCGTGGGATTCCTGGCATGTCTGAGGGGTGCCAGGAAAAACTGTCCCAGTTCTTGCGTAGGAACTCTCACAGTGCGGCGTCGACATCAGGGTTTAATTGTGCCCCGATGGAAGCTATTTTTGTAGGGTCCGTTGGTTGGACTTGGAATTTGATTATTTCGTCCGCTGGCTTAAAGGAGGTGGACTTGGATCTTTTATCAAGTATCACGTCGTCCCTGTTCACCGTGGAGCGCAGCGCAGTTAGTTCTTCGGCCGCGAGGGCTTAGGATAGTGCCTCAAGGGCTAGTGCAGCTGTCTTATTTTCGGCGCGGAGTGCTATGTCTGGATCACTAACAAGAGTGATGATTCCATTGGGCCCGGGCATTTTGAGCTTCATGTACCCGTAATGGGGTATGGCTTGGAAGATTGTAAACGCCTCCCGCCCTAGCAGAGCGTGGTAGCCGCTGCTGAATGGGGCCACTTGGAATGTAATTTCTTCGGACCTATAATTATCCAGCATGCCGAATACCACATCTATTGTGATTTTTCCAGCGCAGTGTGCTTCCCGACTTGGCATGATTCCTCTAAAGGTTGTGCTGCTTTGCTCAATGCGGCTCCAGTCTATTTCCATCTTTTGAAGAGTTTCCTCATAGATGAGGTTTAATCCGCTGCCGCCGTCCATTAGTACCTTGGTGAGTTGAAAGCCGTCCACGATTGGACTGAGGACCAGTGCGGCTGGTACTTGGGCTGTTCGGAATTTAGGTTCGTCACTGGCATTGAAGGTAATAGCCGTGTCACTCCATGGGTTTATTTCTGCTATGTGGCAGATTTCGGCCATGCTGCGGAGTGTTTGCTTGCGTCTATTATTTGACGCGAAGGTCTCAAAGACCGTTAACACCGTATTGTTGTCCACGGGATGGTGCTCTGTGGTATTTGGGAGGAGCAGATCCTCACCACTTTTGGCCACCCGCCGGAGTATCCAGCATGCTCTAAGGCTATGCGTTGGTATTGTATCCGTTGTACTATGAATTTTGCAGGGTCCGTTGAGCCATCCCTCCAGTACAGTTCCTTGCCCCGTAGAGGGCTTTTGCTTTTTGGTAGTTAACCCAGGTGTATTGTGATAATGCACCCTTTTATTTCGGACTAAGTTTGTATTCAGGGCCGGATTATCCCAAAATTTGATTTCGGTTTTCCAGGCGCTTTCCATCGCATAGTACTTTCGAACTATGGACACCAAGTCGGCAAAGCGTGTAACTTCGCGACGTCTTATGGTGTTGAGGATTCCCTTGTCCGTGCAATTATTGCAGAAGAATGAAATTGCGGCTTCCTCGCGGCAGTCCTTTATCCTGTTCATGACCAGGAAGAATCTGGCCTAGTAATGGTGTACTGTTTCTTCGGGCTCTTGCCTAATTTGGGATAGATTGCGTATGTTTGGGTGGGTGGGTGGAATTGAATCCGAATTCTCACCCAATCTGAGGCTCAGGGGCCGAGGAGTTTCCAAACTCGAAAGTTTGGACTCTTGGATGTTTTCCGATAAATCTAGCCCGCTGCCTGATTCTAGGTTCAGGCTTTGAGTGACATCCTCCCCTCTGCGGGTATCCAGCTTGGAGGGATCGGGAATCCGGACATAGCTAGTCCTTAAGATAGGTGAAGGGTTGCCGCATTGTTCTTCCACCACTTCAACATGATGGGTGACCTAGGGACACTTAATTTCTCTCAGATCGGGTTTAGGCCCAATCTGATCGTAGTCTGTAGCGACTCCCAGGGCAGCGATGCGATCCAAGAGCTCGTTCAGGGAAGAGAGCTCCATTGGATCTAACTGCTCGGCGAGTTCCGAGTTGACGTGAAGATTGCTTTCGATGACCCGAGAAGTCATCGTCGGCGTAGCGGCCGAACAGGCGGTCATAAGAAAACCACCTAGCCGGAGAGTTTGGTCGATAGCCAGAGCTCCCTCGGCAATAGTGCGGTCTTTAAAGACAGGATGAGACATCCTTCCTGGCGGCGACGGCACAACGAAACTCTCAATGAAAGCACCAATGTCGGTGTCAAAACCGGCGGATCTCGGGTAGGGGGTCCCGAACTGTGCGTCTAGGCCGGATGGTAACAGGAGGCAGGGGACACGAAGTTTTACCCAGGTTCGGGCCCTCTTGATGGAGGTAAAACCCTACGTCCTGCTTGATTAATATTGATGATATGGGTGTTACAAGAGTAGATCTACCACGAGATCAGAGAGGCTAAACCCTAGAAGCTAGCCTACGGTATGATTGTATGTTGTGATTGTTGTCCTACGGACTAAAACCCTTCGGTTTATATAGACATCGGAGAGGGTTAGGGTTACACAAGGTCGGTACAAAGGAGGAGATATCCATATACATATTGCTTATCTTGCCTTCCACGCCAAGTAGAGTCCCATCCGGACACGAGACGAAGTCTTCAATCTTGTATCTTCATAGTCTAACAGTCCGGCCAACGGAGATAGTCCGGCTATCCGGAGACCCCCTAATCCAAGACTCCCTCAATCTCATTTCCAGCAAGTCTCTTTACTCGTTCCGTAATGCTACATCCCGTAACTAACTCATTAGTTACATTGCTTGCAAGGCTTATAGTGATGTACATTACCGAGAGGGCCCAAAGATACCTCTCCGACAATCGGAGTGACAAATCCTAATCTCGATCTATGCCAACTCAACAAAACACCATCGGAGACTGATGACCCACAAGTATAGGGGATCTATCATAGTCCTTTCGATAAGTAAGAGTGTCGAACCCAACGAGGAGCAGAAGGAAATGATAAGCGGTTTCCAGCAAGGTATTCTCTGCAAGTACTGAAATAAGTGGTAACAAATAGTTTTGTGATAGGATAATTTGTAATGAGCAAGAAGTAACAAAAGTAAATAAAGTGCAGCAAGGTGGCCCAATCCTTTTTGTAGCAAAGGACAAGCCTGGACAAACTCTTATATAGAGAAAAGCGTTCCCGAGGACACATGGGAATATCGTCAAGCTAGTTTTCATCACGTTCATATGATTCGCGTTCGGTACTTTGATAATTTGGTATGTGGGTGGACCGGGCTTTGGTACTATCCTTACTTGGACAAGCATCCCACTTATGATTAACCTCTGTTGCAAGCATCTGCAACTACAATAAAAGTATTAAGGTAAACCTAACCATAGCATGAAACATATGGATCCAAATCAGCCCCTTACGAAGCAACACATAAACTAGGGTTTAAGCTTCTGTCACTCTAGCAACCCATCATCTACTTATTACTTCCCAATGCCTTCCTCTAGGCCCAAATAATGGTGAAGTGTTATGTAGTCGACGTTCACATAACACCACTAGAGGAGAGACAACATATATCTCATCAAAATATCGAACGAATACCAAATTCACATGACTACTAATAGCAAGACTTCTCCCATGTCCTCAGGAACAAACGTACCGACTCACAAAGCATATTCATGTTCATAATCAGAGGGGTATTAATATGCATATAGGATCTGAACATATGATCTTCCACCAAATAAACCAACTAGCATCAACTACAAGGAGTAATTAACACTACTAGCAACCTACTAGTACCAATTCTGGACTTGGAGACAAGAATTGGATACAAGAGATGAACTAGGGTTTTGAGAGGAGATGGTGCTAGTGAAGATGTTGATGGAGATTTCCCTCTCCCGATGAGAGGAGCGTTGGTGATGACGATGGTGATGATTTCCCCCTCCTGAAGGGAAGTTTCCCCGGTAGAACAGCTCTACCGGAGCCCTAGAATGGATCCGCCAAGGTCCGCCTCGTGGCGGCGGAGTTTCGTCCGAGGAGATGGCTTATGATTCTTTCCTCATCGAAAGATTCCATATAGCAGAAGATGGCCATCGGAGGGCCACCAGGGGACCCATGAGGTAGGGGCGCGCCTAGGGGGGTAGGGCGCACCCCCACCCTCGTGGGCAGGGTGTGCCCTCCTGGTGAACTTCTTGCGCTCAGTATTTTTTATATATTATGAAAACATCTTCCGTGAAGTTTTAGGATTATTGGAGCTGTGTAGAATAGGTCTCTAATATTTGCTCCTTTTTCAGCCCAGAACCCAGCTGCCGGCATTCTCCCTCTTTATGTAAACCTTGTAAAATAAGAGAGAATAGGCATAAGTATTGTGACAAAATGTGTAATAACAGCCCATAATGCAATAAATATCGATATAAAAGCATGATGCAAAATGGACGTATCAACTCCCCCAAGCTTAGACCTCGCTTGTCCTCAAGCGAAAGCCGAAATCGAAAAGTATGTCCACATGTTTAGAGATAGAGGTGTCGATAAAAGTAAAATACGGACATGAGGGCATCATGATCATTCTTAGAACAACAACTTACATAATTGTTGTCATATGATTTCTTATGCTAGAGTAATAATTCAATCACAATTTCAAGTATGAATTGTAAACTTCATTGAAAACTAACAAACTATAATCTCAGTCATTGGAGCAATTACAATTTATCATAACATAGGAAAGGGTCAATATATAAGAGCTTTTCAACAAGTCCACATACTCAACTATCATATAGTCTTTCACAATTGCTGACACTCACGCAATACTTATGGGTATGGAGTTTTAATCGGACACGGAGAAAGATAGGGGCTTATAGTTTTGCCTCCCAACGTTCTACCTCAAGGGTAATGCCAACAATAATAGTTCATGAAAACTCACATCCAATTAGCCATATATACGAGGATCTTTCCAACATACTGTGCTTGCCAAAGGATAAAATATAAAAAGGAAGGGTGAAGATCACCATGACTCTTATGCAAGGTAGGAGATAAAAGTAAAAGATAGGCCCTTCGCAGAGGGAAGCAGAGGTTGTCATGCACTTTTATGGTTGGATGCATAAAATGTTAATGCGAAAGAACGTCACTTTATATTGCCACTTGTGATATGGACCTTGATTATGCAGTCTGTCGCTTTTATTTCTTTCATATCACACGATCGTATAAAGCTTATTTTCTCCCACACTAATAAGTCATACATATTTAGGGAGAAATTTTTATTGCTTGCATCGATGACAACTTACTTGGAGGATCTTACTCAATCCATAGGTAGGTATGGTGGACTCTCATAGCAAAATGGATTTAAGGGTATTTGGAAGCACAAGTAGTATCTCTACTTGGTGCGATGAATTTGGCTAGCATGAGGGGGAACGGCAAGCTCAACCATGTTGGATGATCCATGACAATATAATTTATCTCGGATGTAAGAAAGCATAACCCATTACGTTGTCTTCCTTGTCCAACATCAACTCTTTAGCATGTCATATTTTAATGAGTGCTCACAATCATAAAATATGTCCAAGATAGTATATTTATATGTGAAGACCTATCTTTCTTTATTACTTCCTATTAATTGCAACGATGACCAAAACTATGTTTGTCAACTCTCAACAACTTTTATTCATCATAATTTTTTTGTGTGAGCTCATTACTCTGCATAAGATCCATATCATCTCTTTGTTTCCTTTTTTATTTATTTCTCTTTTCTTTTATTCATTTAGGATCATGGCAAAATAATCAAGCCCTTGACTCAACACTAATCTTTATTATATATAGCTCAGGGACTCGATTACATAGAGGGATCATAAAGCAAAACTCAAAACTGGATCATGCCATAAACTTTATTCTACTAGATCAAGATATTACCAAAAGGATCAAACTAAGAAAAATGGTAAAGATAAAAGTGATGGTGATACTATAACGGGGCACTCCCCCAAGCTTGGCAGCTACCAAGGGGAGTGCCCATACCCATGTGATTATGTCTCTCTTTTCGGGGATGGTGATGTGATATTCTTGGCGATGATGCCCCTCAGGATACGATTCTCCTCCTCGAGCTTATTGACTTGCTGCTTGAGGTCCTTTATTTCCTTTCGAAGTTCCTGTAATAGCCAAATCTCCCTGCACCCAAGGGTGCTGCATAGCTGCGGGAGAACCAGTGACACTCTTTTTCATATTCTCATAAGAAAGAAATCTAACATTGGAAGGGATAACCGAGTTTGGAATAGCCGAGCTCTGCAGTTCCCCCATTGTGAATCCAGCTCAGAAGCGGGAAGTGACTTCTTGATCCTCCTCCATGGCATCTATCCTCTTCAAATCAGCCTCTATCTCTTCCTCCGTTGCTGGCCCAAAGTGGTCAACATTGTTGTTTGTCATTGATCTCGGTGCCGGATGAGACACCCAGCTCTCCCCGACTGACTCTTGCGAAGACATCTTGCTCTAATCTGCAGCAGCAACAACTCGAAACACAAATAGAGGATAATTGCGTGATACGGGAGTCAAAACCCCCGGGAGATTATATAATGAATTTTTACCGACCAAAATACGTGTCGTGTAAGAAAACGGAGTCCGGAAAGCACACGAGGTGCCCACGAGGTAGGGGGCGCGCCCAGTAGGGTAGGGCGCGCCCTCCACCCTCGTGGACGCCTCGTGTCCTTCCCGGACTACTTCTTATTTTTCTATTTTTCTAAATATTCCAAAACGGAGAAATATTTCCTTAAAACTATTTTGGAGTCGGTTTACTTACCATACCACATACCTATTCCTTTTTGGAGTCTGAAACGTTCCGGAAAGTGTCCCTTATGTATTCCTCCAGGGTTACGGTTTCAATAACATTGGTTTCAACATTTATGGGGTTACTTGAGATATAATGTTTGATTCTTTGACCATTCACCACCTTCGGATTTGTGCCTTCGAAGTTGTTGATTTTTACGGCACCGGAACGATAGACCTCCTCGATAATGTAAGGACCTTCCCATTTAGAGAGAAGTTTTCTTGCAAAAAATCTTAAACGAGAGTTGTATAGCAATACATAATCACCTACATTAAACTCATGCTTTTGTATCCTTTTATCATGCCATCGTTTAACTTTTTCTTTAAACAACTTGGCATTCTCGTAGGCTTGGGTTCTCCATTCATCGAGTGAGCTAATATCAAATAACCTCTTCTCACCGGCAAGTTTAAAATCATAATTGAGCTCTTTAATAGCCCAATATGCCTTGTGTTCTAGTTTGAGAGGTAAGTGACATGCTTTTCCATAAACCATTTTATACGGAGACATACCCATAGGATTTTTATATGCAGTTCTATAGGCCCATAATGCATCATCAAGTTTCTTGGACCAATTCTTTCTAGACGTATTGACAGTCTTTTGCAAAATTAATTTGAGCTCTCTATTACTCAATTCTACTTGACCACTAGACCGAGGGTGATAAGGGGATGCAATTCTATGATTAACATCATACTTAGCAAGCATTTTACGGAAAGCACCATCAATAAAATGTGAACCACCAGCAGTCATTAAATATCTAGGGACCCCAAATCTTGGAAAAAATAACTTCTTTAAGCATTTTAATAGAAGTGTTATGATCAGCACTACTAGTTGGAATAGCTTCTACCCACTTAGTAACGTAATCAACAACAACTAAAATATGTGTATATCCATTAGAGGCAGGAAAAGGTCCCATATAGTCAAAGCCCCAAACATCAAATGGTTCAATAACGAGTGGATAGTTCATAGGCATTTCTTGATGTCTACTAATATTACCAATTCTTTGACATTCATCACAAGATAAGACTAAGGATGGCAATGGGTCGGGTTTGGATCGGGTTGAACAATCTCAAATCCATATCCATGTCCATGAAGATAGTCTTTGCCCGCCCATGAAAAAATCCATGGGTGAAAAATTGTGTCCATGTACAAATCCGATGGATATCCATACCCATTGGATATCCATTGGGTCCTCTCGAGACATATAAATAAGACATAACACAATATTAACATAAACTCTTCCATTCTTCACCTCGTGGTAGGCTAGGCTTCACTTATGGTAAATCAACATCCACTAACAACCTAAGAGCATTTAGTATTTTTCTAACAGATGAGAATGACGGGTCATTTAAGAAGGAGGTAAAAATAAGGGAAGGGGTGTTGGAGTATGTTACAGAGGGGATTGAATGTCAACTAAAAAAAGTTACGATGGGGATTGTGTAATTTCTTATGCATGTTTTAGATTAAAAAAGTGTAAAATTGCTGTGGGACATATGACCGTGGGGCAGGGATAGCAGATTTTCCCCCATTAAGTCATACTATCGGGTCGGGTTTGGGTATATCCATGGGTACAAGATTATATCCATGCCCTATCCACGAACAACCGGGTCGGGTTTGGGCGCCGCCCATGGACACAAAAGCATATCCAAACCCTATCCATTCGGGTCGGATATCCATGGATATCCATGTCCATGGATAAAATTGCCATCCTTAGATAAGACAAACTTACGGGCATCTTTGAAGAGAGTAGGCCAATAAAAACGAGATTGCAATACCTTATGTGCAGTTCTATCTCCAGCATGGTGTCCTCCATAAGTTTCGGAGTGACACTTGCGTAGGATCTGTTCCTGTTCATGCTCAGGTACACAACGTTTAATAACACCATCTACTCCTTCTTTATAAAGATGTGGGTCATCCCAAAAGTAATGCCTCAAATCATAGAAGAACTTTTTCTTTTGCTGGTATGTGAAACTAGGTGGTATGAATTTGGCAACAATGTAATTAGCATAGTCGGCATACCATGGAGAAGTATGAGAAGCATTTATGACATTTAATTGCTCATCAGGAAAGCTATCATCAATAGGTAGTGGGTCATCAATCACATTTTCTAACCTAGACAAGTTGTCTGCAACGGGGTTCTCAGCTCCCTTTCTATCAACAATACGTAAATCAAATTCTTGTAGCAAGAGAACCCGTCTAATAATTCTAGGTTTAGCATCTTTCTTTTCCATAAGATATTTAATAGCAGCATGATCAGTGTGAATAGTTACTTTAGAATCAACAATATAAGGTCTGAACTTATCACAAGCAAATGCAACTGCTAAGAATTCTTTTTCAGTAGTAGCATAATTTCTTTGAGCATTGTCTAGGGTTTTACTAGCATATTGAATAACATATAATTTCTTATCAACTCTTTTCCCTAGAACAACACCTACATCATAATCACTAGCATCACACATAATTTCAAAGGGTAAATTCCAATCAAGTGGCTGAACAATAGGTGCAGAGATCAATGCTTTCTTAAGTATTTCAAATGCTTCTACACAATCATCATCAAAGACAAATGGTATATCTTTTTGTAATAAATTAGTCAGAGGCCGAGAAATTTTTGAGAAGTCATTAATGAACCTCCTATAAAATCCGGTGTGACCAAGGAAACTTCTTATACCTTTGATGTCCTTGGGGCATGGCATCTTTTCAATAGCATCAACTTTGGCTTTATCAACTTCAATACCTCTTTCAGAAACTTTATGCCCCAAGACAATACCTTCATTAACCATAAAGTGGCACTTTTCCCAATTCAAGACAAGATTAGTTTCTTCACATCTCTGCAAAACTCGATCAAGGTTGCTCAAGCAATCATCAAAAGAAGATCCATAGACGGAGAAATCGTCCATGAAAACCTCACAAATCTTTTCACAAAAGTCAGAGAATATAGCCATCATGCATCTTTGAAAGGTAGCAGGTGCATTACATAAACCAAAAGGCATGCGTCTATAAGCAAAAGTACCAAAAGGGCAAGTAAAAGTAGTCTTTGATTGATCCTTGGCTGACACATGTATTTGAGAGAAACCAGAATAACCATCTAGAAAGCAAAAATGTGTATGTTTGGATAATCTTCCTAGCATTTGATCGATAAAAGGTAAGGGGTAATAATCCTTTTTAGTGGCCTTATTTAATTTGCAGAAATCAATTACCATCCTATTACCTGTAATAATTCTTTGAGAATCAATTCATCTTTATCATTAGGAGCGACAGTAATACCTCCCTTCTTAGAGACACAATGGACATGACTTACCCACTGACTGTCAGCAATGGGATAGATTATACCTGCCTCAAGGAGCTTTAGTATTTCCTTTCTCACCACTTCTTTCATTTTAGGATTCAGCCATCGTTGATGATCACGAACTGGTTTAGCATCTTCTTCCAAATTTATTTTATGTTGACATAGAGTGGGACTAATTCCCATAAGATCATCAAGAGTATACCCAATAGCAGCACAGTGCTTCTTCAGATGTAGCAACCCGACCCGAATGGATCAAGTCTCTGTGCTTAAGTGTCATCCCTAGATCGGTATGCTGACACACACAGTACTCGAGGATTTATAACAGAGGTAAATCACATGTAAAAGTAACGTAAATACTATTACCTCAATCCAAAAAGTAGAAGTAACAACAAGGTTGTGGATTCCCATCAACACCAACGGCAAAGTTGAGTGTAGAAATCGTAACCCTAACGTATCACTTACTCGTCTTAAGATTCCTGCAACATGAGATGTACCAAACTATCAAGGTGGTTGTTAAACATTGAGAGTGTAGACACCCTCTCAATCCCAATTAAGCATCACCATTAAAACCCAACAAAATTATTTAAAGTCACATGATGAGATTCACATGATAATTCAAGTAATAGATACTCAAGACGTCCATAACTGGGGACACAGCTAACCATGATTAGTTTGTACACTCTGCAGAGGTTTGTGCACTTTTCCCCACAAGACTCGATCTCCTCCGTTGGGATTCTCGCACTACATGGTGTTGGAGAAACGGATGACCGAGACATAGTTTTTCAGAAGCGCTAGCACCTTACGATTGGGTAGACCGTTACACCTACTTTCCCCTACATCTCCTAGTCTACCACTGTAAGAGTTCGCACGACTTAATCAACTATGCTAGAGCCCATAGTAGCTTGTGGTTGCACACGGAAGTTTCTAATATGAATAATCTCATGATCCCTTTGAGCCTGGGTGGCAGTCCATAAAGAAAAACAGGCAATCGCTGGAATACCCAGGTGCCTCAATCCACCCAGATGTGTATTTAAGTTGCCACCTTAAGTTTAACCATTAATTAAACAATCTCACATCTGTCATGAATACTCTCGAACCCAATCCATGTCTACAAGCATAGCATGGCAATATAAGCATAACGTAATAGTAACTCCCAAGGTTTGAATGCAGGGCAATAGGTTCCTACCTCATCAACTACTTCCCAATACCCACATGTTATCAATCCTACTTATGCAATGTTTGAGGGTGAAATTAATGCATAAAAACTGGGTATGAAAGGGATATGATCAAAGTGTGAACTTGCCTGCAATGTTGATGAAGATGATTCGCACTCAAAACTCTTGATAGTTCTACTCGTCACACTCTGTTCAATCTATCGTGAGCAAGCAATAGTAACCACACATAAGCAATCACTAAGAAGATCGGGAAGAACAAAGAAGACAGTTCGGAAAACATAAAAACCAAGAAAATAACTCTTGCAACATAAAACAATTTCTAACAGTACCAAAATTATGTGAATTTGGCCTTATCAGAAAGTTTAGGTCAAGAGCTTCGATTTGCAAAAAGAATCAACTAAATCGGAGTTACGAAACTCAAGTTATGAACAAAAGAAGTTTGAATATGAATCTAAACAAATTTCAAATTTTGAAAATTTTAAAAAGTTGACGTGACAGGTTAACTGGATAGGTGAAAACAAGATGAAACTATAGGCGTTGGTTTCATCTAATTTGGATGAACGAGTAAAAAGTTATGGTTATTTAAAAAATCAGGGCCAAACTGTTTTCCGAAAGAAAAATAGCTACGGTTAAGGTCTAACATATAGATACGTAGACTTATTGATAATCTAGTTATTCTATCGTATTAGTCTAAAATAATAAACTACGGAAGTATAAAAAAAGAAAGATACTTTTATAAGGCAGAGAAAAAAATGACTTTGGAGAAAGGAAGACAATTTCCAAAAGTCGCGTCGAAGAGGAGAAAAATATTTTTATCTAGTCAAATCAAAATATTGATTTAACCCAAACCGAATGATTTTTGAAGGATCTAGGTCTATATTTATAGCTGTAAAAGAGGTTTAAGGGTCAAAAGTTCGACAATGTGGAATTAAACGTAGACGAAAATATACGAAACAGAGAAGAAAAAGGCTAACGCCTCGCACGGGCCTAAAGGCATTCGGCCGGCCGTGCGCACGCTGCGATTGCAGCTTTTTTTAAACAAAATTCGGCCTAAGAAAAAAAAGGCTGGCTGGGCCTGGCCCATGTAGGAAAAAAAAGAAAGGACGCCTGCTGGTATTATGATGCGTACGTGTGCAACATTTAGGGACGGGCCGCATGTACAGTTTTTTAAATAGAAACAGAAGGATAACCTGAATAAAGAAAAATAAAGTAAAAATTTTATATAGGCATATTATATATCAAAATTTTCAGAAAAAGATTTTCTACAAGATGAACATTTTTATAGCACAAAATAAAATCTACAAATATTCAAATAAAGCAAATAGTGCTACTGATGCAATAAAACCTCATAAAAATCATTTTAAAAATACCAAAATTAATTCAAATTTATTTATCTCCAATTTTCTGATGTAGGGAATCATGTTACCCTATTTTCCATATATTTTATTTTTGGAGAAAAATAATTTGAATAAAACTCAAATAACTCCAAATTGAAAATAAATTCAAAAGAATTTTGAATTTAATTCTTTGAAACTCCCAACTCATAGTTCATATGTTTTGAAGAAGTCATTTTATCTTCGCTCGTGAAAATCATTGAGTTGCGTAAAGTTCCTGGGTTGGAAATATTTTCGAAATGAAATTCAAATATTTTCAACACCCCTTGTCATTTAAATAAATGGAAGAAGTCATGTCATCTTCTCTCCAGGGTTTGTGGTGAAAAGGATTTGAATTCACAGAGATCACAAATGCAAAATGAAAGTTTGGGAAAGTCCTTTTATTCCCTCTCATTTAACTTTCAAAAAGGTTTCGAATTTCACTCAATTTCACTCAATCAATCAAACAGTCAATCAAATCTATTTATTTATTATAACATTCCAAAATTTAGAATTTTGGGATGTTACAAACCTACCACCCTTAAAATGAATCTCGTCCTTGATATTCGGAGAGGCTAGCAAGAAAGAGGTTAGGGTTTGGGGGTCTTCTCAAATTCCATCGATCGTCACAGGGGGTCTGGGGTGGTACCACCCTTAGAAACATGGTTACGGTTTCATCAAAACTCATGTACTTCATCCATATTGTTGACAGTGTCGGTCTTCTCAGATCTTCAGGATAATTCATTATCTGGGATCCTCCGGTAGTGGCATAACCTTTACCACAATTATTATGTCCTTTCATCTGGGTAAGGTTCTTCTATGACTGGATCTTCTTTAGCTGATGGGTCTGGCGCCAATACTAAACAACTATCGATATCTCATGGTGGTCATCAATTTATGGTTTCTCCTGCAGGAAATGGGTCTGGGGTGATCCTCACCGTATAACCTACGGTTGGCAAAAGCTGCCTTGTACAAGGGAAAATACTTATACCATTCTAAGGTTTAAACAAGGCTTAATATCGTCGTCGCTCTACTATAGGTAAGTCACTCAGATTTACCATCCCATATAGCGAGGCGAATAATAAGAGTAAATCGGTATGGTGATCAATCCATCCCGCACCCAAATCATTACCCTGTATACGATTTAGCGAATCTCGCATTCTAACACTCGGTCATCCTCACAAGCATTGCAGAATTTCTCTTGTCGACGAACTAGATTCGGATAAATCCATTGATTCTGCAAGCCCAACGAACATCTATCGTTCCTTCACAACTCTCAGGTTTTGCATTACTCCTATAAGATCTTCCGTTGATACAATCGTAACTTCTTCCAGGGTTTTTCCTTCAGCAATAATGTGTTTGCTTCTTGGAATGTCCTGGGGCCTGTGGGTTATGGCCCATGTAATATCCCAAAATTCTAAATTTCGGAATGTTATAATAAATAGATAGATTTGTTTGATTGTTTGATTGATTGTGTGTAATTGAGTGAAATTCAAAACTTTTTGAAAGTTAAACGAGAGGGAATAAACGGACTTTCCCAAACTTTCATTTTTCATTCGTGATCTCCGTGAATTCAAATTCTTTTCACCACAAAACCCTGGAGAGAAGATGACATGACTTCTTCCATTTATTTAAATGACAAGGGGTGTTGAAAATATTTGAATTTCATTTGTAAAATATTTCCAATCCAGAAACTTTATGCAACTCAATGATTTTCAAGAGCGAAGATAAAATGACTTCTTCAAAACATATGAAATGTGAGTTGGGAGTTTCAAAAGAATTAAATTCAAAGTTCTTTGAATTTATTTCCAATTTGGAGTTATTTGAGTTTTATTCAAATTATTTTTCTCCAAAATAAACATATATGGAAAGTAGGGTAACATGATTCCCTATAAAAGAAAATTGGAGAGAAATAAATTTGAAATCATTTTGGTATTTTTAAAATGAATTTTACTGGATTTTAGTAGGGCAGTAGCACTCTTTGCTTTATTGGAATTTGTGTGAATTTTATTTAATGCTAGGAAAATGTTCAAGTCGTAGAAAATCCTTTTCTGAAAATTTTGATATATTATATGCCTATATAATATTTTACTTTATTTTCTTTTTCTTTCTTTTCTCTCTGTTATAAAAAAAATAAAAAAATAATATGCTTTATATAAAAAAAGCTCTCTCCGCCGCCGAACTGGGCCGGCCCAACAGGCCGCGGCCCAGCCCAGCCGCGCTCGCCACCGACCCCGGGCAGGAATCCGGCTCCCGCACGGGAGCGCCGCCGCCGGAGTCCGGCCGGACACCGCGTCCGCCTCCCTTGCCTCCTCCCCACGCCTCCCCGCCTATATAAGGCGAGGCCGGGCCTTTCTCTCTCCTCTTGAGCCGCGCCGCCGCCCTTGCGCCAGCGCCACCACCGCTGCATCTCGCCGCCGCCGTTGCCGCTCCGCCACCGCCCCTACAACGCACCCCGCCGCCGCCTCCGACCGCCGCCGGCGCCCCCAGCGCACCCGTCGCCCTGCGCCGCCTCTCCCCGTGCGCCTCGCCATCTCCTCCGACAACCGGAGCTGCCTGCTGGAGCCCCGCGCTGACTCGCCGGAGCTCGCCGGTCCGATCCGCTCCGCGAACCGGTATAAACCGACCATGGTCTTTTTTTAGGTTCGTTTTTTTAAAACCCTAGACTAGAACTGTTTTTTTAGGTTTTATTAAACAGCAAACGTCCACTCTTTAGAACTAGTTAGCGAACGTTCGTTATTTAGTTTTTCCTTTTTCTGTTTATTTTTCACCAGGGACCTATATGTGATGATTTTAATTACAGTTTAGCCCCTGTTCTTCAAACGATCATTACTTTTTACTCGTTAGTCCAAATCCAACGAAACCAACGCTCACGTCTTCGTTATGATCCCCTCTATCCAGTAATCCAACTCAAACAGGTTTTTGAAAAGTTTAAAATTTGAATTAGATCAGATTTGAATTCAAACTTCGTTTGATCATAACTTGAGTTTCGTAGCTCCGTTTGAGTTGATTCTTTTTGCAAATCGAAGCTCTAGACCTAAACTTTCTGATAAGGCCAAATTCATATAATTTTGGTACTATTAGAAATTGTTTTATGTTGCAAGAGTTATTTGCTTGGTTTTGATGTTTTCCGAATCGTCTTCTTCGATCTTTCTGATCTTTTGAGTGATTGCTTATGTGTGGTTACTATTGCTTGCTTACGATAGATTGATCGGAGTGTGATGAGTAGACCTATCAAGAGTTATGAGTGCGAATAATATTCATCAACATTGCAGGCAAGTTCACACTTTGATCATATCCCCTTTCATACCCAGTGTTTATGCATTAGTTTCACCCTCAAACATTGCATGAGTAGGATTGATAACATGTGGGTATTGGGAAGTAGTTGATGAGGTAGGAACCTATTGCCCTGCATTCAAACCTTGGGAGTTACTATTACGTTTTGCTTATAGTGCCATGCTATGCTCATCGACGTGGATTGGGTTTTGAGAGTATTCATGACAGATGTGAGATTGTTAATTAATGGTTTACTTAATGTGGCAACTTAAACACACATCTGGGTGGATTGAGGTACCTGGGTATTCCAGGATTGCCTGCCTAGGCACCTGGGTAAACTAGGATTGCTTGTTTTTTTATGGACCGCCACCCAGGCTCAAAGGGATCATGAGATTTTTCATACTAGAAACTTCCGTATGCAGCCACAAGCTATTATGGGCTCTAGCATACTTGATTAAGTCATGCGAACTCTTACAGGGTAGACTAGCAGATGTAGGGGAAAGTAGGTGTAACCGTCTATCCATCGTAAGGTGCTAGCGCTTCTGAAAGACAATGTCTCGGTCATCCGTTTCTCAAACACCATGTAGTGTGAGAAATCCAACGGAGGCGATCGAGTCTTGTGGGGAAAAGTGCGCAAACATCTGCAGAGTGTATAAACTAATCATGGTTAGCCATGTCCCCGGTTATGGATGTTTTGAGTATCTAGTACCTGGATTATCATGTGAATCTCAACATGTTACTCTAAAATTTATTTTTGTTGGGCTTTGTTAATGATTACTTTTAATTGGGATTGAGAATGCTGTCAACCATTCTCAATGTTTAACAACCACCATGATAGTTAAATAAAATTTATTCCTTTGCAGTAGGGGAAAATTGGCTGTTCGCAAAACTAAACCATAGAGCCTTTCCACCAGCCAAATATGCATGTAGTGATAGCCTTTATTCATCATTCTCTATGGTGTGAATTTGCCAGTACATTCAATGTACTGACCCTTTGTGGCTGCAACGTCTCATGTTGCAGGACTTCTTACGACGAGTAAGTGATACGTTAGGGTTACGATTTCTACACTCAACTTTGCCGTTGGTGTTGATGGGAATCCACAACCTTGTTACTTCCGCTATTTGGATTGAGGTAATAGTATTTATGTTACTTTTACATGTGATTTACCTCTGTTATAAATCCTCGAGTACTGTGTGTGTCAGCATACCGATCCAGGGATGGCACTTAAGCACAGAGACTTGATCCATTCGGGTCGGGTCGCTACAAGATGGTATTAGAGCACATGTTGACTGTAGGACGTGACCCTAGAAACTGGCAAGCCCATAGCAAAGATTTTTCTCTACAACTTTCCCTTTCAAAAAGATCTTTTACCTCTCTTCTCTTCTGGGCTTATTAAAAAATTTCCTCTTAGTGAGACTATACCCCTTTCCCTTTTTGACCACTCGAAGATTCGACTGATGAGGCCACTCCAAAAGTACAAGATATTGGACAACTAAGACCATTCAGAATGAAGAGGGTTTTACCATACATTATGATAATGGAAACTACAACTGTTGAAGACTCCGAAGAATAGGAGAATTTGGAGGCTATGAAGAATTTCTAGATTTGTATGACCTAGGAAGGCTACCCTTATGGAACTTGACAGATTATGAAGGTTGTCAATACCCGAGATCAAGGTGTATCGGAGAAAGACCGGAACATAGAGCATGAGAACTCAAAGTTTTGTCAAGAAAACCCTAAGGCAGGAGATATCAACTATGGAGAGATAGCGCATGGAAATGACAAGAGCAGAAACACGGTTATCCGTGATGTTATCGCCCGCTTATGCTATTGTCACCGTGCTGAGTTAAAGCATGCATATGCATGGAAGGATTGGATGGTACAAGGCTGATAAAACACCTATCAGCAAGACGAAGTTTTAACTTTAGCTGGTGTATCGCCAGGATCTGGAGTGGTACATCAAGAAGTTTAAGGTGGAGCTCCATGAAGCCGTATTAGACAAGGAAGCATTTCGTGAAGAACTCAGGAACCAAAAGCTGAAAGTAGCCAAGCTGGAGGAGCTACAACCTCGAGATACCAGAGATTCGTTAAGAACTGAAGGACAGCAGGATCATGGTTCAGGTCGAGTTTGATGAAACCCAGAAGTTTGGAATGCAACTCCAGAATATTAAAGGATGTCACGAGAGACTTCGCGTCAACAGAGTTGATCTGGCAAAAGAACTTGAGAAAGACAAGCATGATCGGAAGAAGCCATTGGAGGCATGAACAAGGCTTGAAGAGTTTGGAGAGTTGAAGATTTATTGACCTTTAGAAGACCAAACCCCTGTTATATACCTACGTTAGATGTGACGTTTGTGAGCTGTCATTTGTTTGATGTTTTTACCGACGGCCACAAATAAAATCTGTCTTTTCAAAACTTTTGTTTGTATTGTGTGTATCCCTCTCCCTATCTCTTATCTTACCCCAAACCCACATGGACCCAATAGAGGATGAATGGAGATGAGATTGTATTTTCTGGAGCAATGAGTCAGTTGGAGATAGACCGATGGATTCAGAACATGGAGGATCACATGGAGAATAACCCTATAGTCGGAAAGGATATGACCCAGCATGCTCTTCTGTGCTTTGAAAGAGGTGCTGCTACTTGGTGGAGGATGTACCAAACCATCAATGGATGGCAAGGAGTAACCCCTTGGAAAGAATTTAAGTTGACACTGCTAAAGTCTCGGTTCGTGTCCCAGAAATTGAAGCCTTCTGGAAAGTATATGAAGAAACCTTGTGCATGCAAGATTTGTGGAGAAATAGGACACACCCATAAAGAACACAAGGATGAATGCCCAAATTGTGAAGGAAGTCACCCAGTTGAAGAATGCCCAACTAGGCAGATTACTTGCTTCTTGTGTGAAGGGACTACCCACTATCCTGCTCAGTGTCACATTTACCCCATGGTACGAAGAACCGCACAGGAGAAGAAAGAAGTAAAGAAAGGAGCCCTTATGGAAATTTTAGAAGAAACCGTGATGAAGGAAGAGATGGAGGACACACCTAAAGAAGACCCGAGTAAACCCTGCACTAAGACTTGCTATTCGTGTGGAGAAGAAGGACACATCTCCCAAAATTGTTTGAATGGGGATCTAGTAGAATTCCCGACAGAGGAAGTAGAGTATGACCGATAGGAAATAGAAGCCCTAATTGGAATGGAAAAGTCCAGAAAGAGAAGCAGAGTGGATTCCAGGAAGGACCTGAGTCATATCACCTATCACAGGTGCAAGGAGTCAGGGCACTACCTCAATAGTTGCCCCAAAAGGAAACCTCGATACTTGTCAGAAGTAATATGTTTTAGTTGTAATGGAGCAGGGCACTTTGCCAGAGAATGCCCCAAGGAGAAGGAAACTTGTGCTAGATAGTTGAGTTTGCAACAAAAGAAATGGAGTAGTAGAAGTGAGAACATTTTTTTTATATTGAGGTGTTGAGTTGAGACATGTAATGGAGAAGCGAGAGATTGTAATCATTTGAGAATGAATAAAGTAGCATCGTTGGTACTGATATGGATTTTATGAGTTGTTACCCTATGAAGAAGAATGTTGACCATTTTTGAGGATATGAGAAATATGGTCTATGGAAGATTTGTGCATTTTAAGGGTGGTAGTACCCTGTAAGAACCCTTGACCCATGGGAAAGATAAGGATACTCCACTGAGTGGATTTCGGACAAAATGAATACGAGTTTTGTCTCGATATGTGTGATGCCCCAAGAGTATGTGGGATGAAGTTCGAGACTGTCAGTTGTTTGGACCAAATGTGATCAAGGAGTCAGAAGAGAATGTTAAGTTGATTCAAGATAGACTGAAGGTAGCTCAGTCCAGGCAGAAGAGTTATGCAGAATAAAAAAACGCAAGGAGGTAGTCTATGAAATTGGAGACAGAGAATGTCTTCATGTGACCCCTCTGCGAGGAGTTAAACGATTTGTAGTTAAGGGAAAATTAGCCCCAAGATTTGTAGGACATACCGAGTTTTGGAGCGTATGGAAGAAGTGGCCAACAAGTTGGAGTCACCCGAAGGACTGTCAGGAGTTCAAGATGTGTTTCACGTTTCCCAGTTGAAGAAGTGCCATGCAGAGATGGCCAATATTCCCCTGTAAGGACGCTTGACCCTGGAAAGAATAATGATGTTCCACGAAGTGGAGTATGGATTTCATAAGTATAAGTTTTTATTTCGGTATGTGGGATATCCCACGAGGATGAAGAGATGAATTACTATTGGATATAAAGGAGGTATGATGTTGGAAATATGGATCAATGGAAATTCCATGATGAGTCTGAGTAATCATGTCCTAGTTTGGTGCCAATAGAAGGAAGTAAGACAGTACAATTGGATGGATTTAAGAATACTAGGAAGTTGGAAGTTGGGATAATGATCAGTTGCCCGATGATAAGTTCAAGGACTACAAGTGATGAGATGGGCCATAACCCACAGGCCCCAGGACCTGCCAAGAAGAAAGCACATTCTTGCTGAAGGAAAAACCCTGGAGGAAGATACGACATTTATCGGCAGACAATTTATAGGAGTAACGCAAAAACCTGAGAGTTGTGAAGGAACGATAGAGGTTTGTTTGGCTTGCAGAATCAATGGATTCATCCGAACTTGGTTCGTCGACAAGAGAAATTCTGCAATGCTTGTGAGGATGACCGAGTGTTAGAATGCGAGATTCACTAAACCATGTACAAGGTAATGATTTGGGTGCGGGATGGATTGATCACCATACCGACTTACTCTTATTATTTGCCTTGCTATATGGGATGGTAAATCTGAGTGACATACCTATAGTAGAGCGCCGACGATCAAAACCTTGTTTAAGCCTTAGAATGGTATAGGAATTTTTCCCTTGTACAAGGCAGCTTTTGCCAACCATAGGTTATACGGTGAGGATCAACCCAGACCCATTTCCTGCAGGAGAAACCATAAATGGTTGACCACCATGAGATATCGATAGTTGTTTAGTATTGACGCCAGACCCGTCAGCTAAGAAGACCCAGTCTCGGAAGAACCTTACCTAGATGAAAGACAGAAGAATTGAGGAAAAGGTTATGCCACTACCGGAAGAGCTCAGAGAAGGAATTTTCTCGAGGATCTGAGAAGACTGACACTGTCAAGAATAAGGATGGAGTATATGAGTTTTGATGGAACAATAGCGATGCTTCTAAGGGGGGTAGCACCCCAGACCCCTGTGATGATCGATGGATTTTGAGAAGACCCCAAACCTAACCTAATTCTTGCTAGCCTCTCCGAATCTCGAGGACGAGATTCATTTTAAGGGTGGTAGGTTTGTAACATCCCAAAATTCTAAATTTTAGAATGTTATAATAAATGGATAGATTTGTTTGATTGTTTGATTGATTGTGTGTAATTGAGTGAAATTCAAAACTTTTTGAAAGTTAAACGAGAGGGAATAAAAGGACTTTCCCAAACTTTCATTTTTCATTCGTGATCTCCGTGAATTCAAATTCTTTTCACCACAAAACCCTGGAGAGAAGATGACATGACTTCTTCCATTTATTTAAATGACAAGGGGTGTTGAAAATATTTGAATTTCATTTGGAAAATATTTCCAATCCAGAAACTTTATGCAACTCAATGATTTTCAAGAGCGAAGATAAAATGACTTCTTCAAAACATATGAAATGTGAGTTGGGAGTTTCAAAAGAATTAAATTCAAAGTTCTTTGAATTTATTTCCAATTTGGAGTTATTTGAGTTTTATTCAAATTATTTTTCTCCAAAACAAACATATATGGAAAAGAGGGTAACATGATTCCCTACAATAGAAAATTGGAGGGAAATAAATTTGAAATCATTTTGGTATTTTTAAAATGAATTTTACTGGATTTTAGTAGGGCAGTAGCACTCTTTGCTTTATTAGAATTTGTGTGAATTTTATTTAATGCTAGGAAAATGTTCAAGTCATAGAAAATCTTTTTCTAAAAATTTTGATATATTATATGCCTATATAATATTTTACTTTCTTTTCTTTTCTTTCTTTTCTCTCTGTTATAAAAAAAAATAAAAAAATAATATGCTTTATAAAAAAAGCTCTCTCTGACGCCGAACTGGGCCGGCCCAACAGGCCGCGGCCCAGCCCAGCCGCGCTCACCACCGACCCCGGGCAGGAATCCGGCTCCCGCACGGGAGCGCCGCCGCCGGAGTCCGGCCGGACACCGCGTCCGCCTCCCTTGCCTCCTCCCCATGCCTCCCCGCCTATATAAGGTGAGGCCGGGCCTCTCTCTCTCCTCTTGAGCCGCGCCGCCGCCCTCGCGCCAGTGCCACCGCCGCTGCATCTCGCCGCCGCCGTTGCCGCTCCGCCGCCGCCCCTGCACCGCACCACGCCGCCACCTCCGACCGTCGCCAGCGCCCCCAGCGCACCCGTCGCCCCGCGATGCCTCTCCCCGTGCGCCTCGCCGTCTCCTCCGACAACCGGAGCCGCCCGCCGGAGCCCCGCGCTGACTCGCCGGAGCTCGCTGGTCCGATCCGCTCCGCGAACCCGTATAAACCGACCACAGTCTTTTTTTAGGTTCATTTTTTTAAAATCCTAGACTAGAACTGTTTTTTTAGGTTTATTAAACAGGGAACGTCCACTGTTTAGAACTAGTTAGCGAATGTTCGTCATTTGGTTTTTCCTTTTTCTGTTTATTTTTCACCAGGGACCTATATGCGATGATTTTAATTACAGTTTAGCCCCTGTTCTTCAAACGATCATTACTAAAACCAACGATCATGTCTTTGTTATGATCCCCTCTATCCAGTAATCCAACTCAAACAGGTTTTTGAAAAGTTTAAAATTTGAATTAGATCAGATTTGAATTCAAACTTCATTTGATCATAACTTGAGTTTCGTAGCTCCGTTTGAGTTGATTCTTTTTGCAAATCGAAGCTCTTGACCTAAACTTTTTGATAATGCCAAATTCATATAATTTTGGTACTGTTAGAAATTGTTTTATGTTGCAAGAGTTATTTGCTTAGTTTTGATGTTTTCTGAATCGTCTTCTTCGGTCTTTCTGATCTTTTGAGTGATTGCTTATGTGTGGTTACTATTGCTTGCTTACGATAGATTGACCGGAGTGTGACGAGTAGACCTATCAAGAGTTATGAGTGCGAATCATCTTCATCAACATTGCAGGCAAGTTCACACTTTGATCGTATCCCCTTTCATACCCAGTTTTTATGCATTAGTTTCACCCTCAAACATTGCATGAGTAGGATTGATAACATGTGGGTATTGGGAAGTAGTTGATGAGGTAGGAACCTATTGCCCTGCATTCAAACCTTGGGAGTTACTATTACATTATGCTTATAGTGCGATGCTATGCTCATAGACGTGGATTGGGTTTTGAGAGTATTCATGACAGATGTGAGATTGTTAATTAATGGTTTACTTAAGGTGGCAACTTAAACACACATCTGGGTGGATTGAGGTACCTGGGTATTCCAGGATTGCCTGTCTAGGCACCTGGGTAGACCAGGATTGCCTGTTTTTTTATGGACCTCCACCCAGGCTCAAAGGGATCATGAGATTTTTATACTAGAAACTTCCGTGTGCAGCCACTAGCTATTATGGGCTCTAGCATAGTTGATTAACTCGCGCGAACTCTTACAGGGTAGACTAGCAGATGCAGGGGAAAGTAGGTATAACGGTCTATCCATCGCAAGGTGCTAGCGCTTCTGAAAGACTATGTCTCGGTCATCCGTTTCTCAAACACCATGTAGTGCGAGAAATCCAACAGAGGCGATCGAGTCTTGTGGGGAAAAGTGCGCAAACCTCTGCAGAGTGTATAAACTAATCATGGTTAGCCGTGTCCCCGGTTATGGACATTTTGAGTATCTAGTACCTGAATTATCATGTGAATCTCAACATGTTACTCTAAAATTTAATTTTGTTGGATTTTGTTAATGATTACTTTTAATTGGGATTGAGAATGCTGTCAACCATTCTCAATGTTTAACAACCACCATGATAGTTAAATAAAATTTATTCCTTTGCAGCAGGGAAAAAATGGCTTTTCGCAAAACTAAACCGTAGAGCCTTTCCACCAGCCAAATATGCATGTAGTGATAGCCTTTATTCATCATTCTCTATGGTGTGAATTTGCGAGTACATTCAATGTACTGACCCTTTGTGGCTGCAACGTCTCATGTTGCAGGGCTTCTTACGACGAGTAAGTGATACGTTAGGGTTATGATTTCTACACTCAACTTTGCCGTTGGTGTTGATGGGAATCCACAACCTTGTTACTTCCGCTATTTGGATTGAGGTAATAGTATTTACGTTACTTTTACATGTGATTTACCTCTGTTATAAATCCTCGAGTACTGTGTGTGTCAGCATACCGATCCAGGGATGGCACTTAAGCATAGAGAGTTGATCCATTCGGGTCGGATCGCTATAGCCCATCTCATCACTTGTAGTCCTTGAACTTATCATCGGGTAACTGATCATTATTCCAACTTCCAACTTCCTAGTATTCTTAAATCCATCCAATTGTACTGCCTTCCTTCCTTCTATTGGCACCAAACTAGGACATGATTTCTCAGACTCATCATGGAGTTTCCATTGATCCATGTTTCCGACATCATACCTCCTTTATATCCAATAGTAATTTATCTCCTCATCCTCGTGGGATATCCCTCATACCAAGATAAAAACTTATACTTATGAAGTTCATATTCCACTTCATGGAACATCATTACCCTTTCTAGAGTCAAGCGTCCTGATACGTCTCCGTCGTATCTACTTTTCCAAACACTTTTGCCCTTATTTTGGACTCTAACTTGTATGATTTGAATGGAACTAACCCGGACTGACGCTGTTTTCAGCAGAATTGCCATGGTGTTGTTTTATGTGCAGAAAACAAATATTCTTGGAATGACCTGAAACTCCGCGGAACATCTTAGAAAAAATAATAAAAAATCCTCGCCAAAGATGAAGACCAGGGGGCCCACACCCTGTCCACGAGGGTGGGGGGCGCCCCCCTCTAGGGCGCGCCCCCTACCTCGTGGGCCCCCTAGATGCCCTCCGCGCCAACTCCAACTCTATATATTTGCTTTCGGAGAGAAAAAAAATCAAAGAGAAGAAATCATCGCGTTTTACGATACGGAGCCGCCGCCAAGCCCTAAAACCTCTCGGGAGGGCTGATCTGGAGTCCGTTCGGGGCTCCGGAGAGGAGGATTCGTCACCGTTGTCATCATCAACCATCCTCCATCACCAATTTCATGATGCTCACCGCCGTGCGTGAGTAATTCCATCATAGGCTTGCTGGACGGTGATGGGTTGGATGAGATTTATCATGTAACCGAGTTAGTTTTGTTAGGGTTTGATCCCTAGTATCCATTATGTTCTGAGATTGATGTTGCTATGACTTTGCTATGCTTAATGCTTGTCACTAGGGGCCGAGTGCCATGATTTCAGATCTGAACCTATTATGTTTTCATGAATATATGTGAGTTCTTGATCCTATCTTGCAAGTCTATAGTCACCTACTATGTGTTATGATCTGGCAACCCCGAAGTAACAATAATCGGGACCACTCCCGGTGATGACCATAGTTTGAGGAGTTCATGTATTCACTATGTGCTAATGCTTTGTTCCGATTCTCTATTAAAAGGAGGCCTTAATATCCCTTAGTTTCCAATAGGACCCCGCTGCCTCGGGAGGGTAGGACAAAAGATGTCATGCAAGTTCTTTTCCATAAGCACGTATGACTATATACGTAATACATGCCTACATTACATTGATGAATTGGAGCTAGTTCTGTGTCACCCTATGTTATGACTGTTACATGATGAACCGCATCCGGCATAATTATCCATCACTGATCCGGTGCCTACGAGTTTTCCATATACTGGTTTATGCTTATTTACTTTCCCGCTGCTACTGTTACAATCACTACAAAATACCAAAAACATTACTTTTGTTGTCTTTACTTTTGTTGCCGCTACCACCACTATCATATTACTTTGCTACTAAACACTTTGCTGCAGATACTAAGTTTCCAGGTGTGGTTGAATTGACAACTCAGCTGCTAATACTTGAGAATATTCTTTGGCTCCCCTTGTGTCGAATCAATAAATTTGGGTTGAATACTCTACCCTCGAAAGCTGTTGCGATCCCCCATACTTGTGGGTTATCAAGACTAATTTCTGGCACCGTTGCCGGGGAGCATAGCTCTATTCTTTGAGTTACTTGGGATTTATATCTGCTGGACACTATGAAGAACTTGAAAGACGCTAAGACAACAATTTATCCCTCAACTACGAGGGGAGGTAAGGAACTGCCATCTAGCACTGCACTTGATTCACCTTCTGTTATGAGTAGGCTAGCGACACCTAAACCTGCTTCTGCTATTCGTTCCGATATGTCGCATGTTATTGATGATGCCACTTCTGCTATGCATGATACTTATGATGAAACTGCTTCTATGCCTGATACTACTATGCCCCTTAGTGAATTTCTTGATGAAAAAATTGCTAGGGCTAGAGAAAAAGAAACTATTGAATCTGAATACGATGATGAAAGTGATGATGAAAATATGCCTGTTATTCCTGAGGGCTATCTTTTTGATATGGAATCTTCTCCGCTATTTTAGCTTGCAGGGATAGATATGAGCTTAAGAGGTTATTAGTTAAATGGAACAAAGAATCACTTAGAGATAAAATGAAACCCGACCCTGCTTTTGCTACTTCACCTATATGTGTTCCTGATAAGGATTATGAATTCTCTGTTGATCCTAATATAATTACTTTGGTTGAATCTGATCCGTTTTATGGCTATGAATCTGAAACTGGTGTGGCACATCTTACTAAGTTAAATGATATAGCCGCCCTATTTACTAATGATGAGAGATCGCGTTACTTTTATATACTCAAAATATTTCTGTTCTCATTAAAGGGTGATGCTAAGATATGGTTTAATTCTCTTGATCCTGGTTGTGTGCGTAGTCCCCAGGATATGATTTATTACTTCTCTGCTAATATTTCCCTGCTCATAAGAAACAAGCTGCTTTAAGGGAAATATACAACTTTGTGCAAATTAGAGAAGAGAGTCTCCCACAAGCTTGGGGGAGGCTTGTCAAGTTACTTAATGCTTTGCCTGATCATCCTCTTAACAAACCTGAAATACTTGATATCTTTTATAATGGACTAACCGATGCTTCCAGAGATTACCTGGATAGTTGTGCTGGTTCTCTTTTCAGGGAAAGAACACCGGATGAAGCTGAAATTCTATTGAATAATATGTTGACAAATGAAAATAATTGGGCACCTCCTGAGCCAGCTCCTGCTCCAATTACTGAGTCTATTCCTAAACCAACTCCGAAGAAGAGAGGTGTTCTATTCCTCAGTCCCGAAGATATGCAAGAGGCAAAGAAATCTATGAAAGAAAAAGGTATTAAAGCTGAAGACGTTAAGAATTTACCTCCTATTGAAGAAATACATGGTCTTAATTCACCACTTGTTGAAGAAACTTATGATCTCAATTCTTTATTTATTGAAGAACCTCCTGACCCCGATATCCCGACACAGGTAGTAAAGGTAAATTCTCTCTATAGATATGATAAAGCTGAAGTTCCTCCTACTAAAATTGCTAGTCAGTGCTTGGATGAGTTTGATAACTTCATGTTTAAGCAAGACGACTTCAATGCTTATTTTGGTAGAAAATTAAAAGAAAATGCTTATATGATTAGACGCTTGGGTGATTATATGGCTAATATTAAAGGTGAACTTAAACTTGTTAGCAAACATGCTTCTAGGGTTACCACTCAAGTAGAACAAGTACTTAAGGCTCAAAAAGAAGTGCTTGATGAAATGAATAGTAAGAAAAATGATTATGCTGTTAGAGTGGCTACTAGAACTGGTAGAATGACTCATGAACCTTTGTATCCTGAAGGACACCCTAAGAGAATCGAGCAAGATTCTTAGAGAAATAATATTGATGTTCCTAGTTCTTCTAAAAAGAAGAAAAAGAAAAATGATAGAACTGTGCAAACTTCTAGTGAACCTATTGCTGAACCACCTGATAATCCAAATGATATATCTATGTCTAATACTGAAGCACAATCTGGTAATGAACATGAACCTAATGAAAATATTAATGATGATGTTCATGATGATGCTCAACCTAGTAATGATAATGATGTAGAAATTGAACCTGTTGTTGATCTTGATAACCCACAATCAAAGAATCAACGTTATGATAAAAGAGACTATGTTGCTAGGAAACATGGTAAAGAAAGGGAGCCTTGGGTTCAGAAACCCATGCCTTTTCCTCCAAAACCATCCAAGAAAAAGGATGATGAGGATTTTGAGCACTTTGTAAAATGATTAGGCCTATCTTTTTGCGTATGCGATTAACTGATGTGCTCAAAACAAATCCTTATGCTAAATATATGAAGGATACTATTACTAATAAAAGAAAGATACCGGAAGCTAAAATTTCCACCATGCTTGCTAATTATACTTTTAAGGGTGGAATACCAAAGAAACTTGGAGATCCCGGAGTACCTACTATACCTTGCTCCATTAAAAGAAATTATATTAAAACTGCTTTATGTGATCTTGGAGCCGGTGTTAGTGTTATGCCTCTCTCTTTATATCGTAGACTTGACTTGAATAAGCTGACACCTACCGAAATATCTTTGCAAATGGCTGATAAATCAACTGCTATACCTGTCGGTATTTGTGAGGATGTGCCTATTGTGGTTGCAAACGTTACTATTTTAACGGACTTTGTTATTCTTGATATTCCCGAGGATGATAGTATGTCAATTATTCTTGGAAGACCTTTTCTTAATACAGCAGGGGTGGTTATTGATTGCAACAAAGGCAATTTCACTTTTCATGTTAATGGTAATGAGCATACGGTACACTTTCCGAGGAAACAACCTCAAGTTCATAGTATCAACTCCATTGGAAAAATTCCATCGATTATAATTGGAGGTTTTGAATTTCCTCTTCCTACTGTCAAAAAGAAATATGATATACTTATTATAGGGGATGTGCATATCCCCGTTGAGGTAACTTAGTGTTATTCGAAATTTCTCCGGTTTCATGATTATCGGAATGAGTTTGTTAACAAGACTTGATCAACCTTGTTAGTGGATTCTTTTTGATGAGCATGAGATGGATGAAACTAGAAGCACAACCTTCTGTACCCTCTCTATATTTTCTGTTAATTAGTAGAAATAAAGTAAAAATAGTATTTTTCTGTCTGTTTCCTGACTTATCCGTGCAATATAAAAATATCCCGAAAATAAAAGTCCTCAGAATGACATGCCAATTTAATATGATTTTTTCGGGAATATTTGAGGATTTACTGTGCAAAAATTACTGCGGGAGGAGCTGCCACCTGGCCACGAGGGTGGTGGGCGCGCCCCCTGCCTCATGGGCCCAAGGTGGCCCTCCTCCACTTATCCCAGCACCCATCTTCTTCCTCTGTCTCACACAAACCCGAAAATCAACTCAAGCACGAGTTCCAACCACTTTTGCTGTGATTTTCGATCTCCTTGCTCAAAGCAACTCTCGCAAAACTGCTTGGGGAGATTGTTCCTTGGTATGTGACTCCTCCATTGGTCCAATTAGTTTTTGTTCTAGTGCTTTATTCTTTGCAAATTTATGCTGCATAGGTGACCATGTTCTTGAGCTTGCACGTCAAATTTATATGGTTCCAAGTAGTTCTAATGCTTGATATAGGCTCTAGGCACTTGTAGGAGTAGTTGCTATCAGTTTTATTGAAGTTGGTTCACTTTTGTTTGAAGTTACTAAAAATTTCAGAATTTTTCAGAGAAAAACATTATGCTTAGGAAGATGTTCCAAGGTGGTTCCTCTAAGAAACAAGGACCCAGGATTGCTATGCGCGATGTTGACGAGGATCCACCAAGAGACGCTCCGGTACGGCCTTGCGAATGGCCGTCGGAAAATTTTATGGACCGTGCGGGAATTAAAGAAGAATTCAAAGCATATTTGCGCAATGCCGGTCTTGAGGATTTTGAGGCTAACAAATGCCCCCAGTATCATGATCTCACAAGTTCATTTGTGAGGAGGTTTGAGTATTCATCTTCGTGTAATTCTCCTTCAGTCATGTTTGATCTTTATGACAAATCTTATACCATGGACCTAGAGGATTTCACTCTTGCATGCAAACTTCCATCATGGGGCAGTATTAGGGATCCCCCTAAATCTGAATTTAGAAACTTTCTTACTAGTATAACTGTAGGGGAATCTAGAGATATAACGCAGGCTACCATAGGGAGCATTCACTTTCCTGATATACATTATTTTGCTCTCTTCATCGGTAGATGTATAAATACTAAGGATGAAGCATGTCACATGTGTGTGCCTGACCTGAGCATTCTTAGGAGTGCTGTGTCAGGAGACCAATCTTATCATATTGGAGCCATTGTAGCTTGTAGGTTGTGTCATAATATACATAAATGGAGATTTCTTTGGAGGAATTTATGCAACCCGCTTAGCTAATTTCTTGAGATAGACATTCGTGAGGGTGATACGGAGTTGCCTCCTGCCTTTTTAGACTATAACTCTATGGCTTCACACCAGTTTGTCGAGAGGCCTGAATCACCTCTCTTATATCATTTAATTTTTAACAAACGGCACATTGTCCGTATTACTCTCCCTGCTCCCGCCTTCTTTGATGCTTAGGCAAAACGAAGATACACTATCACCAGAGAGGAGGCAGATGAGTACGAGAGGAGAGCGGAGGCAGCTCAACTCCGCGCTGCAGCTTAGCAGGCGATAACCGCTGCACAACAGTATGATCCCAACTATTCTTCGTCACAATACGACCCCAGCTACACCTACGGGTACCCGCCAGGCTATCCCTGGCAATAGACCAACTTAGGCCAAAAGCCTAAGCTTGGGGGAGTACGTATTTCTCACCGACATTACATTTATGCTCACACACACTCATTAGTAGATGTCGGTGCTCATACTCTTTCACTGTAATATCCATGCTAGATTATTTTCCTTTTCCTGCTTTCTTCTTGTGTGTTTGTTAAACCTTAAGAAAAACCAAAAAAATTAGTAGTAGTTTATTTTTCTGCTGTAGTAGTAGTAATAAAAAAAGAAAACCCAAAAATATTTCCCGTTCTTCTTTTGCTTGTTGGGAGCTTTCCCGTGTAAATAGTTTTATTTCTTTTCTTTTCTTTGGGGGTCAGTAGGAGAAGACTAGAATTAAATTGTTGAAGTGGCTCTTATATGCATTATTGTTGATTTAACCCAGAGCCCATATTGCCTTGTCTTCTCCTGTTTATTGAATGCTCGCAGATTCCAGCTTAGTCCAATGCACGTACACTCTTATTATTATTCACACCGTTCGGTCGGGCAAGTGAAAGGCAATTATGATGATATATGATGGGCTGACTGAGATGAGAAAAGCTGGTATGAACTCTACCTCTTTTGTTTTTGTAAATATGATGATCGCCTCGTTCTTGATTCAGCTTATTATGAAAAAACATGTTTGCAATGACAATTAGAGATCGTAGTTGCTTGTGCCATGCTTGATTAGCTATGAGTTATAATGGTTTACCTTGTGTGCCAACATGCTATTGAGATGATTATGATGTGGTATGATGGGGTGGTATCCTCCTTTGAATGATTTAAGTGACTTGACTTGGCACATGTTCACGCATGTAGTTGAAACAAATCAACATAGCCTTCACGATATTTATGTTCATGGTGGATTATATCCTACTCATGCTTGCATCCAATGTTTATTAATTTTAATGCATGTACATGGCTATTGTCGCTCTCTAGTTGGTCGCTTCCCAGTCTTTTGCTAGCCTTCACTTGTACTAAGCGGGAATACTGCTTGTGCATCCAATCCCTTAAACCCCAAAGTTATTCCAGATGAGTCCACCATACCTTCCTATATGCTGTATCTACCTGCCGTTCCAAGTAAATTTGTATGTGCCAAACTCTAAAACTTCAAATAAACATTCTGTTTTGTATGCTCGAATAGCTCATGTATCAACCAAGGCTGTCCTTATCTTCCGTGTTAGGCGGGTTATTCTCAAGAGGAGTGGACTCCGCTCCTCATTCATGAGAAAATGGCTGGTCACCGGGATGCCCAGTCCCATGCTTTATGCAAACCAAATCAAAATTAATTGCAAACAAAACTCCCCCTGGGACCTGATGTATGTTGGAGACACTCGTTGTTTCGAGCAAGTCATGGATTGATGCTTGTTGGTGGAGGGGGAGTATAAACTTTACCATTCTGTTTGGGAACCGCCTATAATGTGTTTAGCATGGAAGATATCGCCATCTCTTAGTTGTTACATTGACAATGAAAGTATACCGCTCAAAATGCAATTTATCTCTATTTCAAAACCGAGCCCTGGCACCTCTACAAATCCCTGCTTCCCTCTGCGAAGGGCCTATTCATTTACTTTTATGTTGAGTCATCACCCTCTTATTAAAAAGCACTAGCTGGAGAGCACAGCTGTCATTTGCATTCATCACTATTAATCTATGTTGGGTGTGACTATGATTGGATCTCTTTTACCATGAATTACAATGTCTAGTTAGTCCTTGATCTTTAAAGGTGCTCTGCATTTATGTTTTGCAGTCTCAGAAAGGGCTAGCGAGATACCATCTTGTTATATCATATTATGATTGTTTTAAGAAAGTGTTGTCATCCGAGATTTATTATTATGACTTGGTAGTTTATTATGCTATTGATATGAGTAATTATGAGACCTGAGAATTATTGCAAATGTGGTTAGTTATGATCTATGCCGAAAACTTGAATGCTGGCTTGACATAGTTACAACAACAAGAGCAAACAGAGTTTGTAAAAGTTTTTCTTTCTTTCAGTTTGTCAACTGAATTGCTTGAGGACAAGCAAGGGTTTAAGCTTGGGGGAGTTGATACGTCTCCGTTGTATTCCAAACACTTTTGCCCTTGTTTTGGACTCTAACTTGTATGATTTGAATGGAACTAACCCGGACTGACGCTGTTTTCAGCAGAATTGCCATGGTGTTGTTTTATGTGCAGAAAAAAATATTCTCGGAATGACCAGAAACTCCACGGAACATCTTAGAAAAAATAATAAAAAATCCTCGCCAAAGATGAAGACCAGGGGGCCCACACCCTGTCCATGAGGGTGGGGGCGCGCCCCCTACCTCGTGGGCCCCCTGGATGCCCTCTGATGCCAACTCCAACTCTATATATTTGCTTTCGGAGAGAGAAAAATCAAAGAGAAGAAATCATCACGTTTTACAATATGGAGCCGCCGCCAAGCCCTAAAACCTCTCGGGAGGGCTGATCTGGAGTCCGTTAGGGGCTCCGGAGAGGGGGATTCGTCGCCGTTGTCATCATCAACCATCCTTCATCACCAATTTCATGATGCTCACCGCCGTGCGTGAGTAATTCCATCGTAGGCTTGCTAGACGGTGATGGGTTGGATGAGATCTATCATGTAATTGAGTTAGTTTTGTTAGGGTTTGATCCCTAGTATCCATTATGTTCTGATATTGATGTTGCTATAACTTTGCTATGCTTAATGCTTGTCACTAGGGCCCGAGTGCCATGATTTCAGATCTGAACCTATTATGTTTTCATGAATATATGTGAGTTCTTGATCCTATCTTGCAAGTCTATAGTCACCTACTATGTGTTATGATCCGGCAACCCCGAAGTGACAATAATCGGGACCACTCCCGGTGATGACCATAGTTTGAGGAGTTCATGTATTCACTATGTTCTAATGCTTTGTTCCGGTTCTCTATTAAAAGGAGGCCTTAATATCCCTTAGTTTCCAATAGGACCCCGCTCCCACGGGAGGGTAGGACAAAGGATGTCATGCAAGTTCTTCTCCATAAGCACATATGACTATATACAGAATACATGCCTACATTACATTGATGAATTGGAGCTAGTTCTGTGTCACCCTATGTGTGACGCCCCCGATTCGGTCGTACACTAATCATACACGCAAACGTGTACGATCAAAATCAGGGACTCACGGGAAGATATCACAACACAACTCTACAAATAAAATAAGTCATACAAGCATCATATTACAAGCCAGGGGCCTCGAGGGCTCGAATACAAGAGCTCGATCATAGACGAGTCAGCGGAAGCAACAATATCTGACTACAGACATAAGTTAAACAAGTTTGCCTTAAGAAGGCTAGCACAAACTGGGATACAAATCGAAAGAGGCGCAGGCCTCCTGCCTGGGATCCTCCTAAACTACTCCTGGTCGTCATCAGCGGGCTGCACGTAGTAGTAGGCACCTCCCGAGTAGTAGTCGTCATCGTCGACGGTGGTGTCTGGCTCCTGGGCTCCAATGTCTGGTCGCAGCAATCGGGTATAGAAAGGGGGAAAAGAGGGAGCAAAGCAACCGTGAGTACTCATCCAAAGTACTCGCAAGCAAGGAGCTACACTACATATATATGCATTGGTATCAAATGGAATAAGGGTATCATATGAGGACTGAACTGCAGAATGCCGGAATAAGAGGGGGATAGCTAGTCTTGTCGAAGACTACGCTTCTGGCAGCCTCCGTCTTGCAGCATGTAGAAGAGAGTAGACTGAAGTCCTCCAAGTAGCATCGCATAGCATAATCCTAACCGATGATCCTCCCCTCATCGCCCTGTGAGAGAGCGATCACCGGTTGTATCTGGCACTTGGAAGGGTGTGTTTTATTAAGTATCCGGTTCTAGTTGTCATAAGGTCAAGGTACAACTCCAAGTCGTCCTATTACCGAAGATCACGGCTATTCGAATAGATTAACTTCCCTGCAGGGGTGCACCACATAACCCAACACGCTCGATCCCATTTGGCCGGACACACTTTTCTGGGTCATGCGAGGCCTCGGAAGATCAACACGTCGCAGCCCTACCTAGGCACAACAGAGAGGTCAGCACGCTGGTCTAAATCCTATGGCGCAGGGGTCTGGGCCCATTGCCCTTTGCACACCTACACATTGCGAATGCGGCCGGAAGCAGAACTAGCCCCCTTAATACAAGAGCAGGCCTACGGTCCAATCCGGCGCGCGCCGCTCAGTCGCTAACGTCACGAAGGCTTCGGCTGATACCACGACGTCGAGTGCCCATAACTGTCCCCGCGTAGATGGTTAGTGCGTATAGGCCAGTAGCCAGACTCAGATCAAATACCAAGATCTCATTAAACGTGTTATCTTGAAATAACCGCGAACGCCGGCCAGGGCCAGGCCCACCTCTCTCCTAGGTGGCGTCAACCTGCCCTGTCACTTCACCACAAAGATTCACACAGAGGGCTGTCGGGAAAGTATGTCCTTCCAGCCCCCAATTCGTGAATCAACCGCGGGTACTCCTCGAGCCAACCCGACTTTACTCATCACATGTATCATGTATAAAGTATTAGTATATACCCGTGATCACCTCCCGAGTGATCACGGCCTGATAGTATAGCATGGCAGACGGACAAGAAGGTATGGCCACTGATGGTAAACTAGCATCCTATACTAAGCATTAGGATTGTAGGTAAAGGTAACAATAATAGTAGCAAGGACAGGCTATGCATCAGGATAGGATTAACGGAAAGCAGTAACATGCTACACTACTCTAATGCAAGCAGTATAGAGGAGAGTAGGCGATATCTGGTGATCAAGGGGGGGCTTGCCTGGTTGTTCTGGCAAGAGAGAGGGGTCGTCAACACCGTAGTCGTACTGGGTAGCAGCGGCGTCGGTCTCAGTGTCTAGCGAGAGAAGAGGGGGAAGAAACAATAAATATTAAGCAAACAGATGCATAGCGATGCATGACATGACAAGTATCGGTGCTAGGGTTGCCTTAACGCGGTATGAGGTGATACCGGTGAAGGGGGGAAACATCCGGGAAAGTATCCCCGGTGTTTCGCGTTTTCGGGCAGAGGAGTCGGAGGGGGAAAGTTGCGAGTTCGATAGGTTAGGGATGCGTGGCGGACGAACGGGCTGCGTATCCGGGTTCGTCTCGTTGTTCTGAGCAACTTTCATGTTGAAAATAATTTAATCTGAGTTACGGATTAAAAGATATGATTTTCTAAAGATTTTATTAACTTCTGGAATTTAATTAATTATTTAAATTTAATTCAAAAATAGATTTATGACATCAGCATGATGTCATGCTGACGTCAGCAGTCAACAGGGGTTGACTGGTCAACCTGACCAGTGGGCCCCACTGGTCAGGGACACATTTGAATTAAACATTTTAATTAACCTAATTAGTATTAATTAGGGGTAGTGGGCCCCACTATCATACTCTGTTAACTAATTCACTAAAATAGTTAGTTTAATTAACACATTGGTTAGGTTAATTAATTAATTAGGTTAATCTAATCAAGATTAAGTAAGTTAATTAATTAATTAATTAATATCTTATTTATTTATTTACTTGATTCTTTTTTTAATTCGTCTCACAGGGGCGGGCCCCACGTGTCTGTGGCCCAGAGGGGCCATAGCGGGTGCGGGCAACGTTTTCGGGCGCGGCCCGATTAGGCACACGCCCAGGGGGGCCGTGGCGGATGAGGCCGTCGAGGTCGGGCGGTCGCCGACAGAAGGGCAGCGGCGGGCGAGGGCGGTGGCTGCGGCAGAGCCGCGCAGCTGCGGGCGCGCGCGTGTGAGGAAGGCCAGGGCGAACGAGGTAGCTGTGGCGCCGACGAGGCGGGGCCGCGCGCAGGGTGGCCGATGGCTGCGGTGACGGTGGTGCGAGCGTGAGGTGCGCAAGGGGAGGGGTGAGCCGCAGGCTAGCGCGGAGCAAGGGGACGCATGAGCGAGGCGGGCGCGCAGACACGCGCGGGCGGCGAGCGCGTGCGCGCAGGGGCCAAGCATGGCCAGGGCACGACCCGGTCGCGTCGAGCGCTGGTCAGGGGAAGGAGTGGCTGCAGGCAGCGGGCGGGGCTCGGCGGTGAGCGCGCGTGCATGCGCGCGGATGGCGCCGACGATGGAGGGGAAAGAGTGGAGGTCGGGGCCTCACTGCGAGGCGTTGGGACATGGCAGCGGGGGTTGAGGCGGAGTCGGGGACGACGGTGCCGGCGAGGAGGAAGGCGACGATGGCGTCGGGGGTCGAGGTAGCGAGGTCCAGGCGGCGGCGCGGGTTCCGGGCGACGACGGGCGGCATCGGGTGGGCGCAAGGCGAGCGACAGCGACCGCAGGGGCGCTGCCCCGATCTGGATCGGGGGCGGGTGCAGAGGCGAGGGGAGGAATCATGGGGGGAGTGGGGTGTGCAGTTAGGGTTCCTGGGGGTGGGGGCATGTGTAGGCCAGGGGTGGGCCGGCCTGGGCCAGTTGGGTTGGCCGGCCTGGCCGATTGGTCCATGTGGGGAGGGGGGTTGTTCTCCTTTTGTTTGTTTTGTTTTGTTTTTTATTGTTTTACTTTTAGTTTTCTTTATTTTTGTTTTATATAAAATAAAATCATCACTAGCACCTAACTTAATACTTTTAAATATACTACTGCCACATTAATTCTCAACCCAAATTAAAATACTTTAATAATTTATAAAATTCAAAAGGTATTTATTTTAATATTTAAACCTATGTTTTAATTATTTTGAACACTTAAACATTTTATTAAATTTAGGTTTCTCCACCACTATTATCCATGATTTATTTAACACCTTTACAACATTTTAGTTTTGACTATTGAAAACTTTTATTGGTTCCCTCGTTTTAAATTTTGAATTTGAATCTATTCTGAACTAATGCGAGATTAGCAACAATAACCGAGGTGACATGGCATCATTAACGTGGGATTACTGTAGCTTAATTATCCGGGCGTCACAATTCTCCTCCACTACAAGAAATCTCGTCCCGAGATTTAAGAGGGAAGTAAAGGGGGGAAGGTTCGGGTTACGAAATTCTAGGGAGTGTTCTTGGTCTTGGTTGTCCTTCTCGAAGAGGTTGATCCATTACATTGATGTCTTCATTTCGCTGTTTCAGGTCATCATGATGAAGTTGTCGTCCTTTCTTTGGGAAGTCCATCGTACTTATAAATAGGTAAGCGGCAACTTTACAACCATTGAGTCTTATAAGGGAAAATCATTTGGGGGGTGGGTATCCCAAGAATGATCATTAGAGTATCTCTCGAGTTGAACAAATGAAAACACATCGAGAGCAAAGTAAGAAGGTACCATAAGAAGTTTGAAGCAGATAGACAATCGTTCGATGCCTGAAACAGGGCGTGAAAGGGGTTCAAAGCAACGAAAATAAGTATTGTGTTTAATACCAGAATTGATGATCACGGGGAAGGTGGCTCGTGAATTTCACACGAAGCCAAGCATGAGGAATAACTTTAGAAACAGGGTTGCACAGGAGAGTCGAGTTTCGATCCTGTGGAACTATGGGTTATGGGCCCACCATGTGGGTTAAAAGCGGGAAGGGCGGTGACGTCTTGCACGATCATGAAAGCGAGGCATGTCAGAGGATAGTCTGTTGGTTATGTCGGCAACAACATCGGTACCAAGGGCGAGGGACGAAGAGAACCATTTTCCTGCTCATTGAACGAGGCGGACCAGTAGGCAAAGTTCTCGTCCATCGGTGGTTACCAGAATGTCATCAACAAAAGTAATAGGGTCTTTCTGACAGAGTGGTACAACGAGGTGACTGCTTATATAATATAGATTACAAGAAGGTTTATACAGAACAATGGAAAGGAAAATGTGTCTAAACACACATTTCAAGGGTATATCCTTCCCAAGGACAAGCAAAGCAAGATATCCATGAAAGGATATAATGTAGAAAACTCTTTAGGTAAGGTGAGAGAAATTTCGTGACATTACCCATACAATGGTGTTTGGATAATTGAGTGAGAAACATTTAGCATTGGGCTTCAAATGTTCTTTGTGGAAAATTGGAGTACCACAGACATGCTTCGAGATAGCGTTGGCGTGGTATTCAAGCAAAGGTCAGACTTAGGATGCACAAAGGATTCATCAGGAACAACTTATAGAATAAGTCTTATGATTTCCTCAGGGAAGAATCGCTAAGCTTGCTAAAAAGGGAACTGTAACAATAGGTCCTCTGGCCAGGGGTGATAGGCACGACCTCACCTTACCGGTATATAAGGACCAATGTTATAACTCTTGGAAATAAGTCCCAACCATCATATCCGACCGAGATTCAGATCTGATTGGTGTCAGGATAACTCAGACTCAGGATGCCTGAGAAGAAAGGTGCAACACAAATTGCTGAGATTACATTGTAAGATTCTCAGGAATTGAACTATGGAAGCGAGTTCTGAAACAAGAGTTCATCATTAAATCAAGGAGATAATGAGGAGGTAGCTGATGAACTCAGCGACAATTCAATGAGTTTTCCAAAAGATGGATTTCCACAATTATGTGAACAAGGAGATAACATTAGTTAAACCAAATGACTTAATGATGTATGCTGGAGGGAACCATACACAATTAAACATTGGTTGAAAGGTGCACCCGAAATATGGGTTGGGTTGCACGACCAACGTCAGAATGACGATTGGGCAACCAACACACCAAATTGGAATCATTGTCCAATAACACTGAAGCAATAGGGTTGCTAGAGATATTAAATTTGCACAATGGAGTTCACTCAACACGGGGACCAAGTAAAGAATGGTGATGGCGAGAAGCATCACTGTATCACGAATTCTTAAGAGGTGGTGAAATTCTCACAACATTGATGACATAATAGATGGTAATGTTCCAAGGTAAAGAAAACCAATTGCTGGATAGCAAGGAACTGAAGGTATAACACCAAACACGAACAAGCTTGTGTTGGTGGGAAGGCAATAAAGTGGTCGATGATAATAAAATTCATCGAGGGAAAGGATGGTATTTCTCATCATGAATTCAATTGATATCTTGGAAGGGGTCAAAATGTTGATGATGATCACGACACATTTGTCGAGGGGTTTCAAGAAGATGTAACCGATCGACGATGACATCAAGTCAACGGAATGATGAAGCGAGAAGTTATTGAGACCATAGGTACGACACAAACTTGAAATCAAGCTTGTCATTCAAGGACAATTGTTAAGACGAGGAAGATTGACGTAAGATTAGCTCACCTCAAAATTTTTGCTCTAGAAAGGACCAGATAGCACAGTTAAAATTGGCATGACAAGGATATAGCCAAGCAGGCTAGGAATGACGTGATCGAGTTCAAACTCGTAAGGCATGAAGGTTACCAAGATTTGCTTAATCGCGGTGCGGACTTCAGTCAGTCATCGGTGTCTTTGAGTGTTTAATAACTCAGAGCCCGTGAAAAATTGGAATCAGTGAGAATGTAGCACTTGATGAAGAACTCAAAAGAAGTATGCAGTTCCATGATAATCTCGAGATACTAGGGGGTAATACTCAATGACAGATCATATTAGAGGTTGGACTAGGGTAATGCTCTGCAGAAGATAAGTGCTCAAATTTGCACGAGAAATGGAATCAAGAAGAAACATGGTCGGAACCATGTCCACAGATACAAGATGAACTTATAACAAGGGGATAATTATTTTAAGAGAACCTTCCATGATAAGGTATACATCGTTTCCATGGGCATGTACACATGGTTCAAGGTCGACTCCCACTTCTCAAATGCATAACCTTTCATTCACTTCTCATTTTCGAAGAAGTTGCAGTGTTGAAATTTTATCTGGCGAAGCACCAGAAGAGTATGACTCGTGAAAACTTTCGGGTTCACACGGTTTTAGAGAAGGTATAGGTTCAACCCATCGGGGCATCTTAGAAACATGTACCACAAGCTTCAAGAGTAAATATCACCAGCTTGAAAGTAAAGCATGGTTGACAAAGCAGATGATATAATTTACCAAAGGCATTTCATACCCGCGGAAAGGCTCACAAGGTTATTGAATATGAAGGACACTGTCGGATATTAAATTCAACAAAGGATCTGAAAGTCCATAACGGAGCTGATGTGAGCACCAACACACAGTCAGAGGAAGAAAACAATGCAAGGGCATTGGCTTATACAAACAACTGACTAATCCAAAGCTCAAACACAAAGGAATTATGATTTCCAAATCAATGGATCAGAAGCAAACACTCTGATTAAGGATGGATAAGTTGAGTAAGCATAGGGGTACAATCGTCGACAATTGGATTGGTCAAGATCCAGCTCATGTTTAAAATGACGCCTGAGCCGGAAGGATGAATTCAAAGATCTGGTTCAGGATTGCGAGCATTTGCAACATATTGAATCAACGGACTCAATTGATGATGACAAAGGATGCCAATAAGATTACCACACTTATGGGATTAATCATAATGAAAGCAAGCAAGAAATTCCAAAGCAATAGGTTGCTGAGGATCGGAAGATCGAATGGTATTTCGAAGACTTCTATGAAACACATGAACAACCGGGGATGAGTGGATACTCGGTAAGTGTGAGAACGTATCCGTAGGGGTATTTCTGCGGCAAGGAACTACAAGACAGTGGTACAAGGGATTCTTAAAAGTCGGAGAGCAATTTGATGCATCTTGTAACAACAAGAGAAACTCAGAGTAATGGTATGAACAACAAGTGTATGTCGTTATCCATATGGATATATCGGTAGTAGGGAATTGAAAATGCAGAGGGCACAAGGGTCTCGGGAATGGTCGAAGAGTATCTTCAAAATCTTCTAGTGCAGTAGACGATCATCTGGAATGAGGGGCTCTCCGGGAGAAAGTATTATCGAGAACCTAAAGTTAGATTTAGTAAAACCATTTTAACCCGAATAGGAGAGAGATCAGAGTCCTAGAGTATAGACGAGGAATAAAAGATCTTAATACCACCCAATGGCGACGTGGGCCCGTAAGCCACACAACCATGTTAGTAAAACAGTTTTCACTGACTAGACTCAACTTCGGCCAAGGAGTTTGGAAGGGGGATTCCTACAGGCAGTCGGCTCTGATACCAACTTGTGATGCCCCCGATTCAGTTGTACACTAATCATACACGCAAACGTGTACGATCAAAATCAGGGACTCACGGGAAGATATCACAACACAACTCTACAAATAAAATAAGTCATACAAGCATCATATTACAAGCCAGGGGCCTTGAGGGCTCGAATACAAGAGCTCGATCATAGACGAGTCAGCAGAAGCAACAATATCTGAGTACAGACATAAGTTAAACAAGTTTGCCTTAAGAAGGCTAGCACAAACTGGGATACAGATCGAAAGAGGCGCAGGCCTCCTGCCTGGGATCCTCCTAAACTACTCCTGGTCGTCGTCAGCGGGCTGCACGTAGTAGTAGGCACCTCCCGAGTAGTAGTAGTCGTCGTCGACGGTGGTGTCTGGCTCCTGGGCTCCAATGTCTGGTCGCAGCAATCGGGTATAGAAAAGGGGAAAAGAGGGAGCAAAGCAACCGTGAGTACTCATCCAAAGTACTCGCAAGCAAGTAGCTACACTACATATGTATGCATTGGTATCAAATGGAATAAGGGTATCATATGAGGACTGAACTGCAGAATGCCGGAATAAGAGGGGGATAGCTAGTCTTGTCGAAGACTACGCTTCTGGCAGCCTCCGTCTTGCAGCATGTAGAAGAGAGTAGACTGAAGTCCTCCAAGTAGCATCGCATAGCATAATCCTAACCAATGATCCTCCCCTCGTCGCCCTGTGAGAGAGCGATCACCGGTTGTATCTGGCACTTGGAAGGGTGTGTTTTATTAAGTATCCGGTTCTAGTTGTCATAAGGTCAAGGTACAACTCCAAGTCGTCCTGTTACCGAAGATCACGGCTATTCGAATAGATTAACTTCCCTACAGGGGTGCACCACATAACCCAACACGCTCGATCCCATTTGACCGGACACACTTTTCTGGGTCATGCGAGGCCTCGGAAGATCAACACGTCGCAGCCCTACCTAGGCACAACAGAGAGGTCAGCACGCCGGTCTAAATCCTATGGCGCAAGGGTCTGGGCCCATCGCCCTTTGCACACCTGCATGTTGCGAATTCGGCCGGAAGCAGAACTAGCCCCCTTAATACAAGAGCAGGCTTACGGTCCAATCCGGCGCGCGCCGCTCAGTCGCTGACGTCACGAAGGCTTCGACTGATACCACGACGTCGAGTGCCCATAACTGTCCCCGCGTAGATGGTTAGTGCGTATAGGCCAGTAGCCAGACTCAGATTAAATACCAAGATCTTGTTAAACATGTTATCTTGAAATAACCGCGAACGCCGACCAGGGCCAGGCCCACCTCTCTCCTAGGTGGCCTCAACCTGCCCTGTCGCTTCACCACAAAGATTCACACAGAGGGCTGTCGGGAAAGTATGTCCTTCCAGCCCCCAATTCGTGAATCAACCGCGGGTACTCCTCGAGCCAACCCGAATTTACTCATCACATGTATCATGTATAAAGTATTAGTATATACCCGTGATCATCTCCCGAGTGATCACGGCCCGATAGTATAGCATGGCAGACGGACAAGAAGCTATGGCCACTGATGGTAAACTAGCATCCTATACTAAGCATTAGGATTGTAGGTAAAGGTAACAACAGTAGTAGCAAGGACAGGCTATGCATCAGGATAGGATTAACGGAAAGCAGTAACATGCTACACTACTCTAATGCAAGCAGTATAGAGGAGAGTAGGCGATATCTGGTGATCAAGGGGGGGCTTGCCTGGTTGTTCTGGCAAGAGAGAGGGGTCGTCAACACCGTAGTCGTACTGGGTAGCAGCGGTGTCGGTCTCAGTGTCTAGCGAGAGAAGAGGGGGAAGAAACAATAAATATTAAGCAAACAGATGCATAGCGATGGATGACATGACAAGTATCGGTGCTAGGGTTGCCTTAACGCGGTATGAGGTGATACCGGTGAAGGAGGGAAACATCCGGGAAAGTATCCCCGGTGTTTCGCGTTTTCGGGCAGAGGAGCCGGAGGGGGAAAGTTGCGAGTTCGATAGGTTAGAGATGCGTGGCGGACGAACGGGCTGCGTATCCGGGTTCGTCTCGTCGTTCTGAGCAACTTTCATGTTGAAAATAATTTAATCCGAGTTACGGATTAAAAGATATGATTTTCTAAAGATTTTTTTAACTTCTGCAATTTAATTAATTATTTAAATTTAATTCAAAAATAGATTTATGACATCAGCATGATATCATGCTACCGTCAGCAGTCAGCAGGGGTTGACTGGTCAACCTGACCAGTGGGCCCCACTGGTCAGTGACACATTTGAATTAAACATTTTAATTAACCTAATTAGTATTAATTAGGGGGGGCGGGCCCCACTGTCATACTCTGTTAACTAATTAACTAAAATAGTTAGTTCAATTAATAGATTAGTTAGGTTAATTAATTAATTAGATTAATCTAATCAAGATTAAGTAAGTTAATTAATTAATTAATTAATATCTTATTTATTTATTTACTTAATTCTTTTTTTAATTCGTCTCACAGGGGCGGGCCCCACATGTTTGTGGCCCAGAGGGGCCATAGCAGGTGCGGGCGACATTTTCGGGCGCGGCCTGACTGGGCACACGCCCAGGGGGGCCGTGGCGGACGAGGCCGTTGAGGTCGGGCGGTCGCCGACGGAAGGGCAGCGGCGGGCGAGGGCGGTGGCTGCGGCAGAGCCGCGCAGCTGCGGGTGCGCGCGTGTGAGGAAGGCCAGGGCGAACGAGGTAGCTGCGGC